>NC_056733.1:845033288-845075788 GCF_019279795.1 Protopterus annectens | reverse complement strand
TGGAAGGATCTTTATGTTCAATTATAAAAAAAATATATATATATTCATTACCTGCCCCAAGGCCCTGATAGCCAAAGAAGCAGTTTTAGCTTCATGAAATTGGTAATAATGAGACTATTTTTCTCTAAACATTTTATTGTAACTTTTTATAGCAAAGTTCAATACATAACAGTTTGAAATAAGAATAAAAAAATAAAAAGAAAACATTGAGCCAATGATGAGACTTAGCCTTTCAAACTGTGCACTGCAGTTACCTATTTATTTTAACACTTTTATTGAATTATCACTTGTGACATAGGCAAATTAAAGTAATCAAACTGTATTAACAAGTTCACATTTACAAATATTATACTTCACATGTATTACTGTAGGCCGCGGTGGTGCAGCGGTTAGCGTTGTCGCCTCACTGCAAGAGGTTCTCCCATTCGATTCTCGGCTGGAGCACCTTCTGAGGGGAGTCTGCATGTCCTCCCCGCGGTTGAGTGATGCAAAAGACATGCAGGTAGGTGAGTGCGTGAATGGGTGTGCCTTGCTTGAAGGTTGGGCAATGGGCTGGCAACTCGGCACCATAAAAATCCACTGCCAATCATGAGCAGTCCGAAGTTCTGCTGTGGTGACCCCTAACCAGGAAAAGCCGAAAGACATTACAATACTTCATATGTATTGCTATAGGTCTTATAACTTAAGCAACATTACATAAATTATTCAATTCCTGCCTGCCCTTTTTTTAAACAAGAAACATCTTTATTAAACCATCACTTACGACATAGGCAATCATAAATTTATATAAATAGATTTATAGGTTCATAGGTGTGCACTGCGCTAATGACCCTGGAGTGTTTACAAGCCTAGCCCATAGGATTACCCTGTCATCATGCCACCCGGCCTTAGCTCCCAGTGCCTCTGTCGAGTAGAGCCACTGGAGTGATCCCCAGGGTGAATTTTCTATTTCCCATCCACTCATCAAGATTTCTCTTGAAGAGGGCCAGTGAGGTGCTCTCTTTGACATGTATGGGAACTCTATTCTATAGCATGGGCAGTCTCTGGGTTATGAACCTGTCCCTCCAGCTTGTTCTGTTGATTGTGGTAATGAGGTTGAGGTCTCTGGAGTGTGTGGTGTGGAGGGATTGGGATTTCTTTAGATGTAGCATTTCCATCAGAGCTGGGTCAGATATGGCTTTGTAAGTCAAGCAGAGATTGCCTCTAAGTAGGCAATATGAGTCAAAGAATAGTTGGAGTTTTTTGAGTCTGTCCATATAGGACATGTGTTTGAGGCCTAGGATCCTCTTTGTGAGATACTTTTGTGGCCTCTCCAGTTGTTGCAGGTGTTTAGTGAGGTACATGCCAAAGGGGGCATTGTACTCGAAGAATGGTCTAATGAGGGAAGAGTAGAGCGAGACAATGACCTCTTTCTTCCTGGATGCAAAACCCTTAGGAATGAGATGTGCCACACAAAAGGACTTTCTGACCACAGTGGTAATGTGGTAGTCAAAATAGAGGTTGCTGTCAACCTGTGTTCCCTGATCTCTTATAATGCCTTCTCTGTTCAGTGGACTACCATTGATGTGGCAATTCATGGGAACTGGGTTTTTCCCAAAGGGGATGATGACACATTTTTTGGCATTGAGCTTAAGGCCATGGATCTGACAACTTGGTGGTCAAAAGAGAGGTTGCTGTCAACCAGTGTTCCCAGATCTCTTATAATGCCTTCTGTGTTCAGATGACTAACATCAATGTGGTAATTCAAGGGAACCAGTTTTTTCCCAAAGGGGATGAATGCACATTTTTTGTCATTGAGCTTAAGAGCATGGTTCTGAAACCAGTCGTTGGCCTCAGTGAGGCCTTTCTGTAGCATCTCAACATCACTTGGGGAGTTAATAATAGAGCCCAACTTGCAATCAGCTGTGAACTTTGTCAGCCAGAGTCCCTTCGTGTTGGCCTGGACTTCAGAGAAGTAGATACCAAACAGGAGAGGACTCAGGATGAACCCTGTGGGACTCCACTTGTGACTGGTCAGAAGTCTGACTTGGAGTCCGCTATTTTTACACTGTGGTTTCTATCTGTGAGCCAGTTTGCAACCCACCTAGTGATATAGGGGGTGATGCCTAGGTTAGTGAGTTTTTCTATGTTTCCTGAGTGGGGAATGGTATCAAAGGCTTTGGCCAGATCAAGGATTTATATGAACCACTTTGCCATTATCCAGAGCTCTGGTGACTGACTCAAAGAAGTCAACCAGGTTGAGCAGGCATGATCTACCCTTCACAAAACCAAACTGTGCAGGATCCAGAGTTTGGAGATTCCCTATATCTTTGTTTTAGGTCCATGATGATGCATTTCATAGATTTGCATATCAAACTCATCAGGCTAATGGGGCGATAGTTCCCAGGGTCTGTGGTCTCTCCTCCTTTGTGTCTGTAGCAGTGTGCCATTTGGTAGGGACAAAACCTGAGGTGAGGCTGTGATTGAATAGAACACGCAGGTGAGGTGCCAGTTCTCTCTGTAGTTCATGTAGAACATTGCCAGGGATATTGTCAGGTCCCATAGAAGCTGTATTCTTGGCCTTGGACAGTGCTGTTTTAACCTGTGCAGCAGTAATACTGGGTGCCTGACAATCTACTGGTATTGTGATTAGTCCTTTGGTGGGGGAGAGAGGGGTAAAGTTGGCACTGAATCTGTCGGCCAGTATATTGGCTCAGTAAAGGAGGTACCATTGTGCAGTAGCTCAGAGCAAATCTGAGTATTGCCATGGAGATTATTTACATAACTGTAGAAGGCCTTCTGGTTGTCTTTACTATCTGCTGGAATTCTCTTTTCATAGCTAGCTTTAGAGGATTTGATGAGGGATCTCAAACTTTTTGTTGAGGCTGATAAGGGAGTTTTTCCAGTCTTGGGACTTCACCTTATTCTGCATCAGTTTCCTCCTTCTCTTGTAGAGTTTGTTTATGGCAGGGGACCACCAGATTGGCTTCTTTTTTTGGAGGAGAGCATCTTGGTTTATTGGGTATGGCAAGATCCATGCATTTGTGTATGTGTTTGTACAGTGCATTGGGTGTATGATTCGGCAGTCATGCAACTATTCTCCATTTGCATGGGTGCCATGAAGTTAGCCATCTCTGTTTTTAGGAGCCCAAAGTTAGCTTTGGAGAAGTTTTTCATGGTGGTTACCTTTGTGGGGCAGGTGGGAAGGATGTGGATTTCCAAGGTGATTAGTTTGTGGTCGGATCTAACCAGGGAGGAGTTGACTATTTGTGCAGAGCAATGGTCACCCATGTTAGTAATGACCAGGTCAAGGATGTTGCTACCTCTAGTGGGGGTAAGAACGAGCTGGTCCAGAGGATTAGAATTAATGAATTCAAGAAAGCATTGGGCAAGTGTATTGGTACATGAGTTGTTTTCCCAGTAAATGGAGGGGTAGTTGAAGTCGTCCAGTATGAGAGTGTTAGGTTGGATCCTAATATTCTCCAGGGTGCTTAGGAACATGGAGTGTGAGTCTAGGGACATGGTTGGGGACCTATAGCATGCTACGACCTGAATCACTGTCGTACCCAATGTTAACTGCACCTGAGGTATCTCTGATGCGTTATGTTGGGCTACCAGTCTGGAGGTGTGTGTATCCTTTATGAATATGGAAACACTACCACCTTTGGTAATTCGGTCCAAGTTCTGGGGCCGAAAGGTGTGGAATGAGTTATAGCCCGGTAGTGCAGGGGTGCTTTCTGCTGCCTTGAACCAGGTCTCTCTTACAGCACAAATGTAGATGTTCTCCATTTTAAGGAGTGCTTTGAGTGAGTGCATTTTGAGATTTAGACTTCTAGCGTTGAGCAGCATAACCCTCAAATTGCTTTTGTTTGTAGCTGTTATGGTGGTAATTTGATCTTTGGAACACCACCTTAAAAAGGCACTATAGATGTGGCAAGAGCCTTGGCCAGTATCTGGAAACCCAGGGTTAACAGATGCAGGCCGTCTCTGGCAAAGCATTGAGGTCTGTCAATGCCTGGAGGAGTGGGCATTAATAATAAGTACTGGAGCCGTTGTTTCCTTGTAGAATGTTTAGTGCTGGTAGCATGTTTGTATGCTATAATATTTGCTACAAGAAGTCTGATAAAGTGCTAGACTAATAAGATAGTAAATGTGCAGGACAAGAGAGAAATAGCAGATCTAAAGGAAAAATTGAAGAGCAGACTTTTTGGCACCACTCAGAAGCTTACAAGCAGTCCTGGATACAACAAATCTGTATCTGGACTAGACTAGTTTCAGGAAAGGTGGGAAACAAGTGCAAATGCGGGCTTTTTAACCGGAAAGTTGAAAGAGATGGAAAAACTGCCCAAACAGCCAACAAACTACAATTTCAGGCCCAGAAACCACTCCTCTTGTGGTAGATGGGCTATCTAGAGCTTATCACTCCCACTGATAAGCTAGAAGGTTTCCCTCCAACACAAAAAGTCTTGGGGGGGCTCAGAAGCTTACATACAGTCCTGGGTAGAGCAAATCTGTATCTGGACCGGGTTACCCTTATATTATCGAATGTTCAAATGTTCGACAATGATATGGTTGAGACCATATCATCGAGCATTTGAATGTTCGACAATGTAAATGTAAGATAATACGGTAAAAATAAAATAAAAAACAGTGTCTATAGCATGCCTCCTGCACTCCCCACACCCCCATTACCAAAATATACCAAATCCGAGATTGCACTAAATTGAGGTCATGGCAAATGATGGAATGGACATCTCCAGACAGCGTGGAATGGGAATATTTCCCATTACCACAATGTAGTTCGATCTCGGAGTTGGTATATTTAAGTAGGGGGATGTGGTGGGTACAGGGAGGGGGCTTGCCCACCTGCTATACACCTTTTTTTTTGCTTAATTATTTTTTTGTTACGTTTACATTGTCGAACATTTGAATGTTCGATGATATAGTTTCGGCCATATGACTTTCGAACATTTGAACATTCGATAATGTAAAGGTAACCCATCTGGACCAGACTAGTTACAGGAAAGGTGGGAAACAAGTGCAAATGTGGGCTTTTTTAAACCAGAAAGTTGAAAAAGATGGAAAAAACTGCCCAAACGGCCAATGAACTACAATTTTTGGGCCAGAAACCACTCCTCTTGTGGTAGACAGGCTGCCTAGTGCTTACCACTCCCACTGATAAGCTAGAAGGCTTCCCTCCAACACAGAAAGGCTTGGGGGCTCAGAAGCTTACAAACAGCCCTGGATACAGCAATCTGTATATGGACTAGCCTAGTTAGAGGAAAGGTGGGAAACAAGTGCAAATATAGGCTTTTAAACTAGAAAGTTGAAAGAGATGGAAAAACTGCCCAAACGACCAATATACTACAATTTCTGGGCCAGAAACCACTCTTTTTGTGGTAGATAGGCTACCTAGTGCTTACCACTCCCACTGATAAGCTAGAAGGCTTCTCTCCAACACAGAATGGCTTGGGGGGAGGCTCAGAAGCTTACAAACAGTCCTGGATACAACAAGTTTGTATCTGGACTAGCATAGTTACAGGAAAGGCGGGAAACAAGTGCAAACGTGTACTTTTAAACTAGAAAGTTGAAAGAGATAGAAAAACTGCTGAAACAGCCAATAAACTACAATTTCTGGGTTAGAAACCACTCCTTTTGTGGTAGATAGGCTACCTACTGCTTACCACTTACACTGATAAGCTAGAAAACAAACCAC
Organism: Protopterus annectens; assembly: GCF_019279795.1. Lineage (NCBI taxonomy): Eukaryota > Metazoa > Chordata > Ceratodontiformes > Protopteridae > Protopterus > Protopterus annectens. The sequence goes on along the minus strand of NC_056733.1, from coordinate 845,070,093 downwards.
ACCAACACAATCCTAGTGGCAAGCATTTTACATCACAAACCATGCTGACTCACTCCCAGTTGTAAATATTATACATCGCTTATAATCTACCCAATCATTTTCCAACACTATATATCTCTTTTAAGCCCTTCCTTCTTTTAAACCTCATTCCTGTCCTCTGTGTATTGTTCCCACGATTCCCATTTTTCCTATGCAGTTTACTCCTACCCTTTTCTAACGATCTCACTTCAGTTGTTTTATCTGTTACTATATTCACTACTTCTAGTATAGTTGGTTTAAATTTTGATTTCTATTTTCTAGTAATTGTTTTTTTGCAGCCACCGTAATTAGACACAAGAAGGCCTTACCACGTCTAGACAATTCCGACTCTGTGTCACAGCTCAGAAAAATCATTCATCTCCCTCGTCACACCAATCTGCCCACCCAGCATCTCCAAAAGTACATCCCACAGGGAATCCTTAAAGTCTGACAACTCACCACACTCCCAGAAAATATATTCCCAATTATTTCTTTCTTCCTCTTTATACCTCCAGCATTTACTGTCTACCTGAGGAAAAATTCTCTGGAGTCTACTTGGGGTATACAAATATCTATGTAAACATTTCCAGGCAAAAATCCTAAATCTTCTAGATTTTGTTGCATATTTGGGAGATATACATATATCCTCCCATTGTTTATTTGTGAATTGCTTATCCAATCTCTCTTCCCAATCCTATCGAACCTCCTATTTTCATGTATGTACCTATGGATACTGGAAGATTTAACATTTTAGCAATCACCGTGATTTGATTAATTTTACTGCATTTTTTATACCATTATATTTCACTTTTTTATTCAAGGTGCAGCTGAAAAGGTATCTGGTTAGATTTAAACCACTTAGTTGCAGAAGATATACAAACCTAATTACCATTTCAGTCTTTAGTAAATGCACATGAAAAATCAGTACGTGTATTCTTTACATTAGCTGATGCTTTACAACAAACAAAAAATACATCTGGACGATTCTTCTTTTCCACCAGGGACTGACATTTTGACTGTTATTGTGCTGCAAAGTTAATATAAGATATTGTTCATTAATATTAGCAACACTAAAACCATGATAAGTGCTTTTCATGTAATGCTTCATGTGGTCCACTTAAGCATAAAAGAAAAATAAAAGGGCTTGTATTCTGCTTTGGTTTGATGGTGAATGAACATTTGGTACTATGAGCTATGCAAGGAAATTGTGATGCTTGACATTTCTATACTCGGTACTTCTTAGAAATAAGCTAAAGTGTTCAGTTATTGGAGGCAGTAAACTCATAATACAAATGATTTCTTCCCCAAATATGCATGTTTTCCTTTAAAAAGAACTGTCTGAAATTATACATAATGACACAAAGGTACAGATAAGATTGTTAAGGACAGGTGGGAAGAGTGGCCCAGAGATTTGCTTCACTCACAATCATACCAAAGCAAAAAAGGTATAAAATGAAAACACTTAGAGAAAAACATGCAATTGAATAAGCAATGTGTGCTTATGGTGAATATGAGTTTTTTCACCAAAATATTTTATGTTGCAAATTCACTATTAAAATCTAAAAAAATCCAGCAAGTATACATATCTTCTACTGAGGTCAATAAAACATGGCTCTTTGATGTTAAACTGTCAGAAATGATTGGACTGTATCTCTACATCAGGTATTATGAATAAGCCAGAAAATGTAGTGGTTCGGCTAGCAAGCATTCGGCAATAGAGAACCTAATTTAAGTGCACAGTTCTACATATGACAACATTCTTCAAAGGCAGTATTTGTTGCCTCACCAAAATGTATCAAAAATGTGCAACAATACTACAGATTACAGTCTGTGACACCAAGTTTAGACAATGAATATCACATAAGGGCTATAGGTTTCCAATAATATTAATATGTTATATGTCAACCAGCCAGGCAATTGTACATAGGTGGCCTAGCAGCTTTATGGTGATGATGTTATTTGTAGTAAGCGGCACTGGATATATCAGGTTAGTTTATCTCGCTCATTTGTGGCACTCAGTGGGCACTGTGCTTCTGAGATTTTGCCTATATGAAAAGGTAAAACCTAAAAGTGCATCATGTGACATGATCTGTTCTGAAAGTCTCTTCCAGTGTTCTGATTCAGAGTTGGAGAAAATAAGGCTGAAGTGGGATTGTTTATGTATGGAGAAAGTGGTGATGAGTATAGATGTGGAGGAGGAGCTACATTTTATTTTTTGGTAACCAGATATAGAAACACAGCTATGTTTATGCTAGAAAAGCAATGATATTCCCAGAGCAAGATATAGGGGTAGATTTGAACATCTTGCCATCACAGTCTGAAGCTCTGCATACTAGAAGATAATCCATTTGTTGCAAAGAGAAGAAAACTCACAAGCATAAAGAGTAATACTCCTTCTCCTAGCATATCTCTGACTTGAACAGTTAAGGCAGATACCACCTTATGCAGTCCTTATCTATTCAGTTAGCATCATTTGTAAATACTCCAAATGGTAAGGGAAGGAAACCTAGTGACCTGGAATAGCAAACAGATACTAAACATCCTAACACATTTTCAGTGGGATGAGATGCTCTAGTTCTGAACTACAGCAAGAAGAAGTGCATGGATTACAGATAAGTCAGTTCTCGTCTTACAGATATATATATATATATATATATATATATATATATATATATATATATATATATATATATATATATATATATATATATATCTTGTTGCAGAGAAGTACAGCAGTTAGTGTTGCTACCAAACAGCACTTTGTGAGTGGGTTTGATTCCTGGATGGGATGCCTTCTTTGTAAGTCAAAATGTTTTCCCTGTGTTGTCTCCTCTCCCATTTCAAACACATGAAGTTAGCTGAAGTGTTGAACCTGTAAACTGTCCATAATTGTACATGTCGTGAGTACATTATGGTGTGTGCATATCTTGTGATAGAATTGCATTCCATCCAGCAATGGTTCCCTGCATTGCACCCTCTGTGTGCCAGGTTAGACAATGGTTTTCTATGACCCAGAACAGGCTAAAGCAGGTAAAGGACAATGAAACAAAAAAAATGTTTTTTTTTGTGTCTCCCACCTAAGTGTAGGGATACATCACCACTACGTAGCTGACTGACAGCATATATAGAAAGATCCAACAAAAACTGCAAAATAAAACCACTGCAGCAGTAACCCAGTGTTGTACAAACAAGTAAAAACTCATAAAACATCCACCACCACTGTTGCGAGGAAACACACAACTTTTATTATAAAACAAAAAACAATATAAAATGGTAAGTGGTTTCACGTCTAATGTCGCTTCTTCAGACCATTTAAAAAACATTAAAACATTCTTTTAAATATATATTCCAATTAAACACAATCAAAAAAGAATAAATAAATAAACTGTGAATATTATTAAATCATAAACATTATTAGACCAATCAAATGTGGCCTATAAGAAATATCCAATCCAAAACTAAAAAGACAAATCTTAACCTATCACAGGCATTAAAATGACTATACTGTGATTGGTTACTCAACCACAGTCCTTAATATTCATTGCCTATATATCCCACCAAATCAAATAACAAATCTGTTCACTAACTCCAATCAAAAATGGGAATCATCTACCAATAACTACACTAAGCCTCTTACAACTGACCAATGAGGCAAACATATAACAAAAACATGTCTAAATCGAAGGTATGATTTCCTTTCCTAAAATCTAGGCACTTCACATAACGAAACTGACGTTATGAATTGTAATGCTGTAGAACATGATTTATTGAAGTATTCCATCAAGGTACCTTGTCAAACAAGTTCAATTTGAGTAGGGATGAGTTCAAGGCATTGAATGACTTTCTGACTGACAGTAGTATCTCTATACATGCCGCCGATAAGGGAGTGGCTGTTGTTGTGATGGATGCAGCCTTTTATAAGGGGCAAGTTAATGTAATGTTGAATGATGTTCATACCTATAAACTGTTGAATTGTACACAAGTTCAAGAGGTTATCAGGAATGTGAAATCTATTTTATTAAAGTGTTGGCAAGGTGGTTCTGTAACCGAGAGCATGTACAAATTTTTGTTGTTGATCAGCCCTTGGTACCCTCATTCAGTTGCTTACCCAAGATCCATAAAAACCCAGTGAAAACCCCATTCAGGCCAATGGTGGCTGGACGTGGGTGGAGTACTGAACTCATATCTTTGTGTGTTGAAAATTTTTTGCAACCAGTGGTTAGTGATATTAGTAATGTTCTGAAGGACACCAGGCATTTCTTGACAGATCTGTATAACCGTACCTGCAATGAACCTTTGATGGACTCTGATTTATTAGTTATGATGGGTATCTCTGTTCATTTTTCACTGTCATTCCCAATCAAATAGGGGTTGGTATGGTTATAGATTTGTTATGTGCCAATAGCACTTATGAGATTAAGCATATGGATTTGTTGTGCCTGTTTATTGAAACAATTCTAGACAATAATGTGTTTGGCTTTGATAAAAAATATCATAGTCAATGCATAGGTATGGCAATGGGGACACTGTGCACCAATAATTATGCTAACAGTGTGGTAGTGCAATGGGAGATCACACATGTCCTCAATAGTATATATGCACCCTATATTTGTTTTTATCAGAGGTTTGTTGATGATGCCTTTCCTATTTGGAGATGTTCTTTAGAATTATTTAATGAATTTTTTGAGTATCTACAACATATCACTGAATTTTTACATTTCATCAAGCAGAAGTCATATACTGAGATTGAGTTTTTGGATGTTGTTACCTCGAACTATTGATAATCGATTATTGACCAAGAGGTTTAGGAAAAGCGCACATCGTAATCATGTTTTACATAGAAGTCGTAATCATCCTAAACATGTGTTTAGGAATATTGTTAGAGAACAAGCACTGATGGTCTCACAGCTAAGTAGTGATGTAAATACCTTTGAAAGAGAGCTGGCTTTAATGAGGAGTGAGTTATTGGTGAGGGATTATAAGGAACAAGAGGCAGACATTGAATTGAACAGAATGCGGACATTAAGGGAAGGAATAGCTGCATTCTTTTATTTGAATTCTAGAGTTGAGTGACTTACAAGAGATAATGATTATAACAGGGATGTAGTCAGGTTCACCCCACCGGATTGCATAAATTACTCCAGTAATGTTGGCCGCATATGTGCAGCCATCAAATGGAATTGGCACATTTTGATGTTAGATAATAGGATCAATGGTTTGATAGGGAGTGAACCTCATATTGTTTTTAAGAATAAAAGCTCTTTGAAGCATTTGCTGTGTTATGGACCCAAAGAACAATGTGCTGGGAAGGTGGCCCAAGGAACAACATGGTGTGGAAATTGTAGCTACCATCAATTCACTGACAGCAGCAACATGTTTAAGCATTCATCCACGGGCAGACAATATGTGTTTAGGGTGACAGCTGATTGTCGAACTAAGAATTTAGTTTATTTAGCCAGGTGTGTAATACATTCAAGTTTTTATGTACGAAAAACTAATAGAATGTTACATGAGAGGATTAGAGAACATATTAGGAGTGTTAGACAACATGATATTACCAGTCCACTAGCCAAGCATGTTTGCGACAAAGGGAATTAACATAGTTTACAATTCATGGCCATTGAATTATTGTATGAGGGTATTAGATTTGGTGATATTTCTAACAGGACTGAATACAGGGAGCTGTTTTGGATATTGCAGCTCCAAGCAGACAAAGAATATGGGTTGAATGGGAGGGTTTCATTGAAACCCACCCTGAGAGCTGGAGGCCTTTTGAAGAAATATCTGGGTGCCTTGGTGAATGTAGTTTGTTATATTCACCAAGTAGATTAATTATTGTTTAGGTTTATGCATTGATGGGCATGTGTTCAATATAGTTTTATGTGTCTTGATTTATGCATGGTTATTGTTTTTTTATATGTGTATTTTTATATATGTGTTTTTGTAAATATACATTTTATTATATAAAATTCTCATTTTTATGTTTGATACTTTAATAATTGAATATGGGCTGATGACAGTCTGGATATTTGTTTTGATTGATGTTGATTTGGTCGTTTTGTTAGAAAGTAGTTGTTCATTCCCATTGGGGGCATAGCTGGAATGTTCTATTTGATTGGATGGTGTTTGTTAACTTGGTAAGCTGTGAGTTGTAATGGTGGTTTGTTGAAGTGAGTTGTCTTTTGTTTTAGTGTGAAGGATGCTTGGAGCTAGTATCATTACTTGTGTGTTTAATGCTGCCGATTTGAGGAGGAGCGGCTTTGATTATTATTGTGTATTTAGAGGAGAGTCATATTTTGTCAGTATTTTAGCTCAGTATTTTGCATTTGCTTTATTATGTTGCTTGTTTTTTCATTGGTGGTTTAGTAGGAACAGTCAGTTTGATTGGATGGTGTTTGTTAGTTTGATGAATGACAGGATAAGTGCTAAGGTGGTGTGTAATTATATACTTATTTGAATTTTAATATAACTCTTTGTTATAGTAGGTATTCATAGCTTATAGCATGTTATTTTTTTTAGTTTTTATGAGTGGTTTCTCAGCCTTGGTGTACTGCTTATTTAAGCATTCTGATCAGTTTATGTATGGTATAGCCCCTCTGAGGTGTAGAGGCTAAGTTGGATATACAAGGGATATACAAGGGAAAGCTTGTTGTGCTGTCACTACTTTATTCTGTGAGCTGTTAGTTTGAGCAGGGAAAGTGCTTCATAATGGCCCAGTCTTGTGTATGTTGATTCCAATAAGCTGGCATCAAAATACATGATGATTAGTACTTGTAGTAGTGAGACAGTTTTTTTCCCCTCAGACCAGTGATTGGTGGTGTTCTCTGTTTGGAGTTGATAGGCTAACAAGTTTCCGGCTGATATATACTAGTTTAAACTGTAAGGCTTATGTAGTTGCAAGAGGCACTTGACTGTAAGTTTAATAACTTGGGTACTAGTGGTGAGGTTAATCGTAAACAATGATTGCCTTAGAAAGGGTGTGATTGTTAGTTTTAGGTGAATTACTGGCAGAAGTGTTATTCTGTGGGACAGGCATGTATCTTGATCATAATAATGCTTGCTAGTATTATATAATGGCATTGGTAGCTGTAAGCTGTTAGTTGGAGCACGGAAAGTGCTTCTAATTGGCCCAATCTTGTGTATGTTGATTCCTATAGATTGGTATCAGACTACACAGTGATTGGTGCTAGTAGCTGTGAGACAACTTTTCTCCCCTCAGACTAGTGATTGGTGGCATGCTCTGTTGTTTGAAGCTTTGATAGATTGACTAGTTATCAGCCAATATATACTAGCTTAAGCTGTAAGGTCTATGCAGTTGCAATAGGCACTTAACTGTAAGTTTAATAACTTGGGTGTTAGTGATGAGGTTAATGATGAAGATGGATTGCTTTAGAAATGGCATGATTGTAAGTATTAGCTGTGTTAATGGCAGGGGTGCTATTTTGTGGCATGTAATTCAGACATAATAATGCTTGTTAGTACCATACAACGGTAATCATAGCAGTGATTTTGCTATGTGAAGTGCCTAGATTTTAGGAAAGGGCATCATACAATCGATTTAGACATGCTTTTGTTATATGTTTGCCTCATTGGTCAGTTGTAAGAAGCATAGCGTAGTCATTGGTAGATGATTCCCATTTTTAATTGGAGTTAGTAAACAGATTTGTTATGTGATTTGGTGGGGTATAGGCAATGAATATCAAGAATTATGGTTGAGTATCCAATCACAGTGTAGTCATTTTAATGCCAGTGATAGGTTAAGATTTGTCTTTTTAGTTTTGGATTGGATATTTCTTACAGGCCACATTTCATTGGTCTAATAACATTTATGATTTAATAATACTCACAGTTTATTGATTTTTTTTTATTTTTATTGGCTGTGTTTAATTGGACTATGTATTTAAGTGAATTTTTTAAATGGTCTGAACAAGTAACATTAGCCACGAAAGCGCTTACCATTTTATATTGTTTTTTTGTTTTATAATAAAAGTTGTCTGTTTCCTCGCAACATTGGTAGTGGATGTTTTATATATAGAAAGATCCTACAAGTACAAGACCACATCATTCACACAAAGCACTGCTTCAAGTTCAAGCACATTAAGGGAAAGGAAATTGATAAATCAGGAAAACATTACAAACATTGTTCCAAGCCTTTACAGACTCCAGCACAGACTTGGTAGAGAAACTACACCATATAAATACCCTGTACCTTTTGTCAGGCAGTTTGCCATTAAACTACCTCACTGCATGAAGTTGCAATGTATACCACTGCAGATATGCCAGAAGGAATTCAATGAAAACCAATCAGAGTTATCTTAAAATATCTACAGACAGTATGATACATGCCAGTAAACACACTCCTTAGGATTCAGAAAAATCTCACCACTCACACAATTTGCTACCTCCGGGAGGTTAATTTGAAAGATGATGAGAAATGTTATTCTGAAACAGTTATGGCTTCAGTGGGAAAGACCTCATTATCAGCCCATTACCATGTCCCTGAATCACAATCTAGCTATCACTAGCAATGTCAGACCTGACCAGAACCATAGCTACTTTATCTGGCATGGCAACCTGTGAAAATCCCCAGGCTGATTCCCCCATCTCAACTCTAATTTGAGAACCAAAATAAAGTGTTCTCTCCAAGGCAAAAAGAAAAAAGAACAACAGGTTCCCTTCCCAGTTAAAAATAGCTCTTCTTCACTGAAATTGTAGCAGATTCTTGCTACAAAAGAGGCTGACTAGAGTTACAGTACCAGACAAGTGGAGAGCTTCCCTAGCAGCCTCTATAACCTCTAAGATCCCATTTAGCAACCAGTTGGGATCAGGGAATCTACAACTGGGGCCAGGATGTAATGTGGAACTATCCATTTCCCCAGCTAATTGGGGGGGTAGCCTTTGCTAAGAACAAGATGGTTTCTTTTTCTATGGACCTTAGTATTTGCTGTCCTTAGCCACTAACAGATGATGAGATTGAGGTTTGATCGTTCTTCCCTACTGTTTGAGATAAAACATAGAATTGGTGGGAATGTGTACAGAACCGTCCATATCACAGGAGGAAGAATGCATCCACTGCTACTTTTCCATCATCTCACCTAGCCAAACAGAAAAGTGGAAGACAAGCGCAAAATTCTAAAGAATACACCCACTCCTCACTTCCAGAAAGCTCAGGCTAAGTGCAATCCCTGATGCTAGCACTGCAGATGCAGTTGGAGAGAGAGCTCATACGTGTCTGGCATTCTGCTAACTTCCACATGAATTGTAACAGAAGCCTCAGAGGCAAGAAATGCCACTCCATTCACTATTAGGTCATTGTTTAGTTACGGCACAGTGAATTTGTTTTTTGACCAAAAAAGATGAGGCTCCAGAAGCAGAGTTGTCTCCAACACCTGACAGACAGGAAGTCTGATAAGCTCCAACCATCTGCTGTGGACCCTGTCATCAAGACACTGTATGGAAGCCAGGATGACCACTTCACCCCACAATAAAAAAACAAAAAAAAACTGTTGGGATGTTTGAAATGTTTGGTTGCAGAAAAGAAGACTCACCAAACGGCTGGTAGGTTTGTTCACCACTCCAAGATATAGTGATAGGGGTCTAATGCCAGAAGGAGGACTATGACTTAATTGTGACTCAAAATCTACTGATATCTCATGGTTACCTGCAACATCTGCATCCTATGGCATACAAGCAATGCCATGAAAATCATGGCAGCTATTAAGTTGAGAAGACACTAAACTGTTTGGAGTCGTATCCTTCCTTATGTCCTTGCACAGCCAACCAAATTCTTGTCATTATGGGTTTGTAACAGCAGAGCATATATTAGGGTGTTCAGGTACATGACTATAAAGACTGAGCAGAATTCAAGGAAGACATCTTTCAATGTATGTTGAACTCCTTCAAATAATCACAACTGAGGAAGTACCAGCTGCAAAAAGGCTTTTAGAAGTCAGTGTCTTCCAAGATACAGCCACACTGTTAGTAAACTACGTAGAGATAATTTCTCCTACAACACTTAGGCTACCATGGCAAATGCCATGCTGAAAACTGGTCACTGAAGAAAACTCGAATGATAACATTTTTCACTGAAAGTGATACTACCTAGCAAGAACAGGAGGAACCTTTTGTGTATACCCCACACACTAATGTGCTAAACAGCATCCATCCCATTTGCAAACATCATTTAACCTGCAGAAGCCATATTAAGTGCACCTGCAGGTTGACAGCCTGCAAATTGATGCCCACGATGTGATGTGATATGATGTTAAAAGTCACTGAGATCCACAAAGGAACAGAATCCTTATAACCCATTTGAAAAAAGAATGTGATAGGAGCAAGACCACCATCCCATTCTGAAACAGGACACCCTGTACAGCTCCATTCAGCAGCAGAGTCTGTGCCTAACCTTCTGTAAGATGAACTGGTCTATCCATGAAGCCTTTTCTAGGAATGATGGTGATCTCCAAGATATGACTTAAAGTAACAGTGTTTAGAGTCTACAAGTCCTTTGTCATAGTTCTTCAAACCTGGGTAAACTCAAAAAGTCACAACTCCTGCAGAGCAACCTGTAAGATGTCCTCATGGGTGACTTATCCAGAACTGGAGTTGGGAAGATTGTCTAATGCTTTAGCTCCTTTGTCAGGTGATGAGGAGACTTCTTCTTATTTTGACTCATGACAAGCTTTGAAATGGAAACATTATTTGGGGGGGTGATCTCACAGATCCTCCATAACAGTGAGTGCTTGTTTACTCTAAGCATATTGTCGTCAAATACTTATCATCATTATCATCAGCAGCAGCATCCTTTTTCCCATTTTTTCTACATGGGGTCAGGGTATCATGTTAACTGTTGCCATCTCTATCAATTCAGTGCCACTCTCCTGCCTTCTTCAAAACTCATGTCTGACTGTCACAGATCATCTTTCACACACTCTATCCACTTCTTTGCTGGATATCCTCAATTCCTCTTACCATCTTCCTGTCTGTCAAAAATCTTCCTCCCCAGACTGTTTTCTGCTTTTCTGCACATGTCCAAACCACCATAATCTGTTCTCTTTGACCTTTTCTGCAATGTTGGAGCTACTTTGGCTTCTGCTCTTATCTCCTCATTTCTTTGTCTGCCCCACAGTGTGCATCCTACCACCCTTCTCAGGCACTTCATTTCTATCACCTCAAGCTTCTTCAACTGCTCTGCCTTTACTGCCCAGGTTTCTGTACCATATAGTAGTACTGGTCACACCACTGCCTTGTACACCTTACTTTTCAGCTTCTTTAACATTCGTCTGTCATAGACTGCACCTGACACTCTATGCCAGTTGGCTGCAGCCCCTCTGATTCTAGCTTTCACCTTTTCATTCAGACTTCTCATCTCCTCAACCACCCCTCGAGATACTTGAAGCTGTTGACCTGTTCCACTATCTGTCTTCTATCTCTATTCTCAGCTTCTTCTGATTTTCCCAGTTTGTTGCCATTACCACTGTTGTATCTGTGCTTAGTTTCATGTGCCTTCAGTTTTGCATTCCATTCTCCTATCCTGTGCTGAAGTTCTAGCTCAGAGTCTGCCTGGAGTGCCACATCATTTGCATACAGCAACTCTGTTGATCTGTCCCCTCTGACCTGTTTACTAATGTAGTCCATCACCAGTATGAACAGCAGTGGGCTCAGAGCTGAACCCTGGTGTACACCCACTCCCACTCGGACCCCTTCTGTGAAGCCGAACACTGTTCGTACTTGAGTCATTGGCTCCTTGTACATAGTCTGCACTAATTCTACCAATGTTTCTGGGACTTCAAACCACTGCAGTACTGCCAATATCAGCTTTCGTGGCACCTTGCCATATGTTTTCTCCAAGTCTAGGAATTCCCATTTGGACTCTTTCCTCATCTCTAGCTTCTTCTCAAATATCTGTTTCACTGCAAACATGGGGTCAATTGTGCTGCATCCTGATGTGAATCCGAACTGCTCATCTCCCATCTTACATTCTACTACTCTGTGTATCCATTTAAAAATCATCCTCTCCAAATCTTTCATGCAATGTGATAGGAGTTTGATGCCTCTGTACTGCCCACAGTTATGGATGTCCCCTTTGTTCTTGTACACTGGCATGAGTATGCTTACTCTCCAGTCATCTGTGATAGCTCTTTCTCTCCACACTGCTATTAGTACCCTCAGGAGCCATTTTTCCCCATCTCACCCAGCATCTCTATGATCTCTGCTGTGACCTGATCTGAGCATTCTGCTTTCCCTGACTTCATTTTCCTTAGTGCTGTTCTTACTTCTTCTATGGTGGGCTCCTCCTCTTCTCTCATCGTAGACTGTGTCTGGGGCACTACAGATTCTATGGGGTTTTCTTCACTCAGAAGCTGCTGGACATACTCCTTCCATCTGCCTTTGATGTCCTCTGGGCTGGTTAGCAGGTTGTTGCTGGCATCCCTTATGAAGGGTGTCTGACTATCTTCTTTATCTTTCTGCCTTTCCCTTGTGACCTGATATAGTTTCTTTGTGCCACTTACTGAGTCACTTTCCAGAAGTATGTACAGTGCCTCCGATGCCCTATTCTTTGCTATTGCAACTTCTTTCTTAGCTTCTTTGTTAGCCAACCAGTAGTCCTCCTTAGCCTGGTCAGTCTTTTCTATCTCCCACTTCTTCCTGGACTTCTTTTTTTTTGATGACTTCCTGGACTTCTGCAATCCACCACCAGCTTTCCTTATATACCTTATTTCCATACCTGGCTCAGCCTTATATCTTTTCTGTAGTCCTAACACATGCTGATTTTAGAAACTGCCATTCTTGTTCAACTCCACCTATTTCCTCTTCTTCTTGAGGTGCTAGAGCCCTGAGTAATTCCTTGAACTGTTGTACTTTCTCTCCTGTCAACTTCTAGGTCTTCAGCCTGGTCTCTGTTGACCTTAGAGCCTTCTCTGACCACTGCTTGCAGATTGCGGAAACTGGTGGTTTATGCTCTGGGATGGCTGTTTCACGGAGGATTACTTTGCAATCATGGATTCTACCTCAGTCCCTTTTCCTTACTACGAGGAAGTCTACCTGAGTTGCATGTTGGTTACTCTTGTATGTGATCTTGTGACTGTCTCTCTTTCAGAACCATGTGTTGGCTACCATCAGCCAATATGTGCATTCAAGTCACCCATTATCAACACCAATTCATGTATTATCTAGGAGGTCCTGCATCTGCTGTCTGAATGCACTCTTTTCCCCACTATCACGACCCTGCTGTGGGGCATAGGCTGAGATTATGAAGACTGCCCAATCATTACACTGCAGTCTGATTGCCATGACTCTGTCATTAATTCTGATTAATCCCTCACTGCCTTCTGAAGCTTTTCTCTCAGCACAATTCCTACACTATTTTTAGCTCTCCTGAGTAGTACAGTCTGGATTCCAAACCTGCTGCACTGCCCTTCCATCTTGTCTCTTGGATACATAGGATGTCCAGCCTCCTCCATATCATCATGTCATCCACTTCATGCTGCACCCTGTCAGTGAACCAACATTAAGCATAGCAGTTCTCAGTTCATGTTTGGCAGGTTGGTTGGTTTTACATCCAGCTTTCGCTCAACAGAACTATCTCAGGTAACCAAGGCTGGGCAACTAGACACCGGCTTGCCAGTAGCTTATTGACCCAGGGCTGTAGGGCTTTTTGGCAGGCACACACTGGCTAATAGGGGCACATATACGCCTTCCACTGTTAGCAAGGGTCCCTGGCATAGGTCAGAGTAGGCTGGCTACTCAACCCTGCCACAGCATGCAGTCTGTGATCCATGTAGATGCCCAAAGTGGTTGGTCTTGTACAACTCTTCCCCCTATAGGGCACCATGTAGTGTCTGTGCTGCTGCCCACAGCTCCATTCATTGGTGAGTTTGAGATGGAAACACTCAGCATGTATTTTGGACATGGGAGAAAACCCCACAGAGACACAGGAAGAACATACAAACTCCTTACAGGCATTGGTCATCGGTCAGCATCGAACCTTGTACCTTGTGCATGGGAGGCAAGGACCTTAGCCATTATGCCAACTGGTCTCTGAAGCCTTGTCAGACAAAACAGATTTCGCCCAATGAAGTGGGTAACCAAGATGTTGTTTGTGAGAGTCTCTTTGAGAGCGGGCAGTCTCAACCAAGCCATTCAGCACTCGGGTATCTCTCAGCCTGTGGCTCTTGTCAGAGAATCTACATTGTCAAATTTGGATTAGGCTGCATGGAACTCACCTTAGAAGCTGTAGCTTCCTCAAAGTCCCCCTTAAGCACAGACTCAGAGAGGTCCACAGGCTTTTCCAATGCTTGACCTACCGAATAAAGGTGAAACTTGGACAAGTGAGATGAGTAGCTGAGCACTCTAAGCCCTAGTATAGCAGAAGAGTATAGTCCCTAATCACACCTTTCAAAAGCTTTAGTCTAATTGTCAGGCATCATGATGGTATAATGCTGGGATATCTGGGATACATGCTGGACCAAAGAGACCACAGAAATCAACCCACTCAGACTGGAACTACAGCACAGATATATTCCTTTCAGGTCCTAAATGGGCTTTAATGTATATTTAATATATAATGTGTATATTCAGAATTCTATGCATACTTTTTCATTTTACATAACACAAACTACATCAAACTAAATTCCAGGTGCAAAATAATAATGCAGTTCAAATACATATTCCTTTAAATATATTTTAACAGTCCAAATGTAATTCCCCATCTCTCGTGCAACAACAAATTCTTTATTCTTCTCATAATAATTTTATGATTGCATATTTTATTATGCAGCATTTCCTTACATCTGTTATTCCAAATTAACCCCACAGTACTTACTAATATTCTTTCCATCATATCCTTTCTTCTTCTTTCTTTAAACCCTGCAACTTATCATAATAAAATATATATCTTGAAACCATGCAAACTGGTATTTTTTAAGCCTTTCAATACTTGCTTATACCATCATGATCCAGTAATACATGTTCAAAACATTCCTGTCTTGCATATTTACATAATTGTTCAGTTATCTGCTTGCATTTATTTACCCCTTGAATGGTAATTTTGAAATATTAGTTTAAATAGAAAATCTGCTATTTCATTCTGTTTTATTTCGGCTTTTCCCGGTTAGGAGTCGTCACAGCAGATCATCTGTCCTCTCATGATTGGCAGAGAAGTTTTATGGTGTTGAGTTGCCAGCCTGGTGCACAACCTTCCACAGAAGGCACACACATGCATGGGCCAATTTAGAGTGTCCAATCCACCTACAGCATGTCTTTGGAAGGAAACCAGAGCAAACCCACACGACCACAGGGAGGACATGCAGACTCCACGCAGAAGGCCCCCAAGCTGAGAATTGAACCGAAGAACCTCTTGCTGTGAGGTGGCAACGCTAACCACTGCACCACCGTGGCTGCCCCAAAACTCTGCTATTTCATTAACCTTTTTAAATCTAACCTGTCTATTCTTTGCTGCCCTTTTAATACCCATACTTTTATTTTTGCACTCAAAGCTTCACATAGTAATTTCTAGTCATAATTTCATTACAGCATACTTTTATACTTTCATTTATACGCTATACTATAATGTGAGAACTTTCTATTTTTCATCATACTTTTTAAGCTACACATTTTCATATAACCTTCTCCTTTTCCCTGTGCTCTCTGCCATCCAAAATCTGTTGCATTTCTCACATATCATCTTTACTACTGCATGCTCATCCTACTTTGAATCTAAATATAAAGGGAAGCAGTCAGGATGCTTTCAGGTGGCCTGTATAAATTCCTAAATGACTGGCAAGAAAGGGACATGATGCATGGCTATTGTCTCTTCTCCCCTAGATATGCTGCTGGACATTTCAGAAGGGATGGCACAAGGGCTCAAGGTCACTCCAAGTTCCTCATATGCCTACCAACTTCCTTAAATAATTTAAGTGACAGGCTCATCTGACAAGAGGAGGCAAAGGGAGAATGGGACTTAGTATCCTTGTTTGTCTCAGATTCAGTTACTTTTGGTTCCTCTGAGTCGTTTGTAACACTTAGAAAAGTTATAAGCATGCACTCATGCATGACCATCAAAATTAACAATAGTATAACTGTCAAGTTAATTCTTTTCTTAGTGAATACTTTAACCCAACATGTTTGTTGACAGGCAAAGACATTAAGTACAGTTAAAAGGAATATTCATCAGTATACAAGTGACTGATAGATACTTTCCAGAGAACTGCTTATGGGCAGCGTGCTACATCGGTGGAGAGCACAGCCCAAGGGTGACTCCTTTGCCAGATGAAAATAGAATATTTTTGACACTGGTTATAATGTCACCTGGCATTCTATAGTGTCACATGGGAGATACTGTTTGAGTACATCAGATTATGGTTTCCACTATCCCAGAGAAACCACTGAATTTTATAGTTATAGTGTAAAGTACATCACCATCAACATGATGTTCTTTTGCTCCCAAACCAAATGTGCTGGGTGTACAACCCCCTCTCCACTGTGATGTAGAGAACTTGCATCAGGAAAGTGAGGTAGATGTGTGGCAGTGTGGCAACCCAGTGCATTCTTAGTGTCAGTGCTTGTGTCCTGCATGTTCTCTGGCTGCTTATGTGGCAACAGTGGCACAGCCACAGTGTGTAGACAAACAACGGTGAGGCAGCTATGATGTCAATACCAGCACTGGTCCACAATGAGGTCACAGTGCTCAGAATGATACTCACAAATTAAACATCCAAATTTATAGCATCTTAACCCACAGATAAGACTACTATAACTATCGCGACCAATACCGTTAACATTATTATGGAGAACCACCTCTATATATTGACAGCACGTTTTAACACTCGAAGCACTGTACTTGGATGTATACATAACAGGTTAACAACACAGTGCTCCCATTACCTTGAGAAAACTGCCAACACAGCACACATGGTCCACCTCACTCACTCCAATGTGCACAAGCTTCCCCATCATAATGACATTTCTGGCCAAAGATTATAATTAGTCATGCAGCATTCAATACATATACTACAGTATGCAAACTGTGCCTCTAATATGCAAACTGTGCCTTTATATATCTATCTATCTAATGCTGTGTCAGGAAGTTACCTCAGAATACCTGTGGACTGTATCAAATTCTGAAGTAGTCACATGAGATCTCAAAGCACTGCTTGATGTATAAATGAAAGCCTGCGTATTAAAGGATGATAACTCCACACTGAACTGAGTCAGGTAATACTCACTAATGGTATTGTTTTTAAATGGCTTTCTTCATAATAAGTATGGGTAACTATAAGCTTCTATGAAGTATATTCACAGAGGTTTACTACAAAAATTTCGATGCCGACAAAAAAAAATAGTCAATATCAAAATCAATGTCAAATTCTGGCATATCAAGTAGGTGAAAATGTCGAATCTGCTGAATGAATTCAGCAGATTCAACATTTTAACTGAATATCAAACATGAAGTCCGTATAGGAGTAAAGGTAAGTGTAAATCCTACACTGCAATTCATGCTTTTGCAGGGGAGCAAGCCACCCTGCACCCCCCTGTGGGAACTGCACCCCCCACACCCACTGCAAACTATATATTACAATTCTGAGATTGGACTACAGTGAGAAAAGGGATACATTTCCCAATCCACACTGTACCGCGATCTCTAGTCATGATATCAATTACATATCAGCGAATGCACAGTGACATTCACTGATATGGACTCTCATTCAGTTAACTTTCCGAAACACGGGAAATGGCCAACTGCTGTTTGGCATTCCTGTGTCCACTGAACGTACAGTCTAAATTTTGATAGTAAACCATTCACTGGCTAGGAACATCACCAGTATGCTATAGTTTTAAACAACATGGAGTGCATGGATAATATGTCTCATTAGCACTGATTCTTCTGTAATTCTATCACTTAGCAATATTGGTTGGTAGCACTAAATTCAAGTTAATACTATTGTACTCCAGTAAGTGAGCATTGCACTGATTCACTTATATAGGCTTTCATAAGTCTGCAGAAAGAGAAACATGTTTTTTTGCACCTCGGTAGTTTTGATACATTTCAACCATCAGATTTGTGGAGTACAACTCATCACAATAACTGACTCCCATTGTAGCTATGTGTCACTGATGCAGACTTTTGTTTGTTGTCTCTTAATGTATGAATACACTGTAGCACACATCCATATTTATACAAGGAAAAATGATAGTAAGCTGTGCAGTAATGTAGAATATCATCTACATTTTCTATTTTATTTTTAGATTACTCTTTTGCTAGGAAATAATATTACATATCTCAAACATGCATTTCAAAAATTGAAGCATAGTGAGTTTCATAATTCCAGGTAATAGCCATATTTATTGCTCCACACAGTTCCAGTGATTTTGTTTATGATGGGAAGGGCACATAGTGATGCAGCCTTACAACAACAAGTTCTCTGGTTCAGTTCCCATCTTTGGTGTTTTCTGTATAAAGCTTGCATGGCATCCTTGCATATGAGTGTTTTTTTTTTTTAATCTGGGTGCTCTGGCTTCTTCCCACTTGTAATGTGTAACATCCTACGTATAACTTCTCGTCAGTGTGAGTTGTTGGCTTTTAGGCATCCTACTTGGATTGCTGGTCTGCACTGGTAAAATACTTCTGTTTTTGTATGTAAATCTGCGGCATGAGACTTTCTCCTCATTTTGTTTTCCATTGCTGCTTGCCTGAAGCAGTAGTAAGAAATATTTTATTTAATCTGGTAAGAGTTTCAAGCAAGTGTTACTACTCTCTCCGAACGTTGAGTTTCACTAAGCAACTACACTTGGCATGACTGCAAACACCCCTGTTACTTTCAAGGGTTTATATTAGAACTGCTATCTTGCTCAGCACTTCCTGTTTATTAAACGAAAGATCTCCTGAAATAAACTCCAACTTATTCAGTTTTGTCACTTTGATGCTTATAACTATCAGGTAAAAATCCATTGAGAAGTGATTAAATTCTTGCCTGCTTGTTAGACCGTTCTTGTGTACTTGTGTGAGATGAGTGAGGAGCTATGTTTGGATGCCAATGTTATGGCAGTAAAAAGAGAAGGAGAAAAAATTGTTCTTACCGTAAATTGTTATGTTCCGACTGCTACAAAGAAAACCAGAGCAAATTGTTTTTACTGTGAACTGTTACCCGCTCCACTCCTACTGCTGTGTTTATGTATGTATGTATATATATATATATATATCTATCTATATCTATCTATCTATCTATATATATATATATATATATATATATATATATGTGTGTGTGTGTGTGTGTGTGTGTATATATATATAGTGTGAACTGCTGTGAAGTGTTACCTGCTCCTACTGCTGTGTGTGTGTTTGTGTGTGTGTGTGTGTGTGTGTGTGTGTGTGTGTGTGTGTGTGTGTGTGTGTGTGTGTGTGTGTGTGTGTGTGTGTGTGTGGGTGTATATATGTATATATATATATATATATATATATATATATATATATATATATATATATATATATATATATATGTATATATAAAGAGAGTGTACATTGCTTTGTTACTGTGAACTGTTACCCATTCCTACTGCTGTGTATATATACAGAGAGAGAAAAAGAGAATTGTTTTGTTACTGTGAACTTTTGTCTGATCTTGCTGCTACCAGAAGAGAAAGATTGTTGCTTATTTTGACCTGGCTAGAGGACTGTGAAGAGTGCACCTCCATTTACTCACCACCCATCCTGAAAGTTCTGCCTGAGGTAGATAATCTCATCCTCTTTAAGTCTGATAAAACCTCTTCTGATGTAGAAAAGAATATTTAAAAAATACTGTCCTAAACAGACTACAGGTGCCTAGTAACACAGTAATTGTCAGTCCTAAGAAAATCAGTTTGTTGGTAATTGTTACCTCTCAAAGACTGATATAATTTAAAATAAATTATCTACATAAACAGCTCAGTCAAAATGGTCAAGCAAATACAAATGGTTAGATCCAGCATTTTCACTGAAGTCTCACATGAGTGGGTGTACTATAAAAACATAACAATTTATAACACAACTCATATCTCTTACTTTTATATTACTACATCTTGTTTTCTCCCCCACTGGGTCACAAACTCGAATCCACAAAATTGCATGACATACTCAGATCCCACAATTCAGAAACTCTAAAAATTAAAAAGCCCTTCCATCAGAGAACATTATGCATAAAACTCTTTAGAAAATGTATCCCTGCTGCTTAGGACTTGTTATCACAACAAATAAGGACTGAAGATACCAGACCCACAATTGATGGTCATTAGAGGTAACTGACCTACTGTGTAATATGAATGCTAAGCCCCTAACTGGAATCAATAATTATAAGTGTAAGGGTCTCCAAATTGTTATTCAGAATTCAGTTTTTGCTCCACTTTGCTTGTTTTACAACTGTCTGTCTTGTCTTGTTGTTCATTTTGTAACATTTATGATACTCCTTATTAAATGCCATTTTTGTTGCAACTTGACATTTGCGTATAATCTATGTTCAATTAGTGCAATACTGTTGTCTACTGTCAACAAGGTTGATTCATTTACAATGTATGAAACCTGTCCCTGAGGCCTGAGTCATGGCTGAAAAGTGTTTGATTGGCCCACTAAACTGACAAACAAACAAAACAAATAAATAAATAATGAATTTGAAACGCTAGTACAGGGTCTGGCAGATTTGACTAAAACAGTTGAATTAATTGTTTTACAAAGATGAAAGAACTACAGGGGCAATGCCTTTATGACACGACATTAAAATTTAGTACATCTACATTTACTGCTCTAAATAAAAACTAAGTTTTAAATGTCAAGGTTCATATGACAAGTCTGAGCAATGCAATGCTGTGTATTTTTTTTTATTAAAATAGAACTGGAACCAGAGGCAGACAGACAAACAGCATTACAATTTTATATGTGGTGCTTTTACAGATGTTATCAAGTCTGCTGCTTTTAAACAGAGGAAAAGAAATTACACTGTTTCCATTTAAGGTCTGATTTCTTTCACTGGCAAATATTTTGGATGGGGAGATTTGTTTGTAAAAGCATTAACATAGGAATTACTCCAAAAGTGACAGAACATCAAAATTTCCAATGTACGCAAACACTTAAGTACGCAAACACTTAAGCAAAATACAGTCTCATGAAGCATGAAACCATTGGCAAGAAGCGATGTAAAAAACGTGTTACAGCCAAATAATGCATATTCATTTTGTTTCTGATGAATCCTGTTACAACCAATGTCTGCACATTGTGATTCCTTTCTTACTCAAAAGCTGTGAAAGCCAGTTTAGACTCTGTATAAATACACAAACCATCAGTTCAGCAATAAAGAGAGAAAATTCAACAAACTAAAAATGTCAAATTATAGAATCGTGGCATTGCTACTTTTGTAAGGAATATACTGCTTTAGACAGTCAATATCCAAGCTTTGTTCCTGACCAAGTTAAAATGCTGAAATAAATGGAATACAAATTAAAACAAAGAATATTCAGTTTCTGGGAAAACCTTAATAGGAATCTTTACTGTAGACACAGATTTAAAATAGTATGGTTTTCTTAATTATTTATATACCATAGCAACCTGCGGTCAAATTTGCAAAATCATCCATGTAGGATATTCATAAATAAGCCTAACAAAGACCTTAAATGATACATGTAGTGTCAAAGATATCAGCACAACGTATCTCTTTATTCTAATGTTGTTTTCCACCATTATTCAATGTTTAAAGTTTTGACATATTATAATGCAATAAATCTTAAGCAAGAGAGTATGAAATTAAACTACTTAGAAAAGTTTGTGCCTTTTGTTAGAGCCAGCCTTTCATGCGTAATACTGATAAAATATTTTCTGTATGCAGCTTCATTTGGCAACTGCTTTTTTTTCCCTGATATGAAACATATACTGATCAACAATAACATTTTTTATGCTAATTTGTATTCCTTTAGCAGTATTTTGATTTGTCATTGCATTTTACAGTTACGGCTGCTTTATAACATTGAGTTGTTCCTGCATTTTTCTATAACCTCTTTTTACAATAGAGCCCCTTCTCACATTATATCTGTCACTTTATTTCATTGTCAGATCCTTGTGAATATTGTATCTTAGCATTCAAACAATAACTGGTCAGCTATAACAAGAAACTCAACCCTTCTATTACTCATTATGTGGCACAAAATTCTCAGTATGAAGCACTGATCTATGGTAGTCAATAAACTGATACAATGGACTCTCATTTACTCTCATACATCACGGAGTAATCGTTAGTTGCACAAAAATCATTTAACATCAAGAAGAAAGAGCCTGTTCTGCATTTAAAGTCAGAAACCAAGTACAGTTAGAAGTATAAATAGCAAATGTTCCTTTTGGAACAAATATCTCACCTTATTCAGAGACAAAGCCAAATGCCACTGTTGTAAGCTATGTACTTCACAGTCAAATAAGCAACCCGATTCTAGGTTGGCTAATGTATCTAACACCAAGTCTTCACAATATTAGTGTAAACTATACTGTCAGCAAAGAAAGTACTGTATTATAGTCCATGTGTTTCTACTGATGTAACATCATATCCTATGTAATGATTCCTAGTACATATTCATTTAAATCCTATGAATTGTAAACTGTAATATGTTTTACTGGCTGTTATATCTGTAATACCTTTAAGCTTATGTTAAACATTGTCTCTCTGTAATGCTTTGTGGAGCTTTTCTCCCCGGGCCTCCACTGAAAATGGGTCTCTGACCCAGTGGACTTTCCCGGTCAACAAATGCTAATAATAAATATATAAATCTCAGTAAGCAATGTGTTATTTTCATCAATTTTCTTATTAAAATAATGTTACTATTGCCTTTCCATATAATACATATTAAGTAGAATCAGTCTATTCGTTACTTCATATACATGGCTGCTGAAGAGTAATATAAGATAGAACTACTGTCTTTTACAGAGGTTTATGCCAGATTATCAAGTTTTCGGAAACTCGAACTTCATATGGTTGAGACCAAATGTTCGATTTTCCTAAAACATGAAGCATTTGTTTGGAGATCATGGTACATTGGGGATTGGGGAATTTACCCTTTTCCCCACTGCAGTGCAATCTTGGAGTTGGTGTATATAATTTGCAGGGTGTGTGGGAGGTGCAGCACCCAACAGATTGGGGGTGGAGGAGACAAAAACACAGATTTTGGTTGTTTTGTTTCATTCAAGTGTTTAGAAAGCTGAACACATGGTCTTGACCATATCATGTTTGAGTTTCCAAAAACTCAATAATCTGACATAACTCCCTTTTACACTAATAAATTAATACTATAACAAGTTTTTATATTTACTTTTGATGTGCGAAACATGTAACTATGATATTAGACTGACTACATTGCAACATGTTCTGTAATAATGCTTTTGTTACCTATGGCTTGCTTTATGGTTAAAAAAGGTGTCTTAACAGTCCACTCATGTTTATTAAATGAATAAAGAAACAATTAAACATACTTAACACATTGCCACGTGCAGTGGTTATGATAAGGATTTATAGATAATATAATTCTTACTGAACAAAGAAGGAACTATAACAGGTTCCAGAAGCAGATATAATAACTGCATGCACATAATTAAGTAGTCAGACTTACTTGTACTGTGCCTGGAAGTGTGCCTGTACAAAACTGTGGCTCCCAGTCTGCGAGGGTGGACTAGAGGAAAGAGCAGCTCCAGGACTTTCTCCTACTGGTGGCTGGAGATGCAAAAACAAAAGATGAAATCAGATGTCTAAGACTATAAGAATTGTCTGTCCACTTTCAAAGAAACACATAACAACAAATACTCAAGACACATTTGTTACATAATCAGAAAGTGTAAGGAAGAAGTCACTCTATTTGTTAGATTAAATTTGTTCCTGGAGTTGGGTGACCCTTTATTGAGTTTTTTTAAGAAATATTAATAATTTGGTGTAACTTACAATAGCTGGTGTTTAAATTAAAAAAAAAAGTTGAATTAATATTTTCTACACCCAAAAAGGGACACTGTTTTTTAAAAAATACTCAAAGAACAGTAAATGTCTTTAATAACCTCTCAGAAGTACTGTATGGAGTAAAAAGAAACAGCAGACCACAGTCATTAATGGGGCTACAGATATCTACATATGAACTTGAATCTCATCAGGTCTTACATATGATGACACTGTAAGCAAGTCACAATTTCCATTCTCTCGCATGCTCTTCTTTTAGTAACTCTGCTTTTTTAACTAAATAATATGTGACTCGCTATGATTAACTCTATTCGCTGCCAACAAGTTTATGGGTAAGTACTAAGCTAGCTGCCCTTGTAGATCATTTTAAGCCTAACCAATATCTCTTAAAGGTGAGAATCAAACCCTGTATCTTGTATTTGTGAGGTAAACATGTTAACCATTATGCCAATTCCCAAACCTGGGTTTGATTACCATGTTCTTGGGCTCTCCTCAGAATGTGTCACATGCCTTTGGTGAGCTTGCCTAGACAACAAATGAATTCATACATATATGCATACATACATACATACTTAAATAAATAAATAAAATAAATATGGACTGCCATAGTCTTTGAGAATGATGAATAAGTCATAAGGAAATCACTGTAGTTAGTAAAGGTCACATGAAGTTTGTAGTGATGCAGTGAAATTGAAAAATGAGAAAAAATGATTTTTCTGTCTATATATATATATATATAATTTTATGTAGGAGGCATCACTTGTCAGCTGTTCATATAGCTGACAGCTGTTTTTTTACAGCATGTAGACAACAAAACAGTTCTTTAACAGTTGTGTGAGATCACTATAACAGCAGGGTTGGGGAATATGCCCTTTCCCCAGTATTGTGCAATCTCAGAGTTAAAATATTTAACTAACAGTTGCATGGGGTGGGGGTGCATTCTCCTATACAAGGTGATTCAGGGAAGCTTGCCACATGCAAAACATTTTGTTTTATTTGCATGCTCCGAGGTTATGTTTTCAGAGTATACGCTGTTTATCGTCAATTTTTTGGTGGTGGTGGGTATTTTTCATTGATGTTAAGGACATTGACATTCTGCAGTTTAAACATTTCCCAGTACACCCATTTTATAGACACACACACACACACACACACACACACACACACACACACACACACATATGAATGTATTTTTATTTATATCTTTTTTATACAGACTATGAAATGATTATTTATAACCTGTATAAAAAGATAAAAAGGAAGAAACATGGTAAGCAAATGTAAAACAATAAAATAATTCCACAGAACTAGAAAAAAAAATTGTTTTAAACTTTTCAGACAGACCTAAATTATTTCACGTTAGTACTGCAAAATCTTTCAAACAATATTTGCTTAAGGCGTTTTGATATTTCACTGATCTGATGATTATAAAGAATCCTACTTATGACAATGATTTACAGTGGAGAAAAATGATGATAATCCATAGTGGCCATGTTGTCCCAATTGTTCCCAGTAATAAGAAATCAGGCCAGACTTGTGGTGTTATTAGCTGGAGGGCAGACATTACCATGTTAGAAATAAACTTTAAAAAGATAATATGACTTAAAGGCATACAGTTTCATTTACTTCTGCTTGCAGTTGATACATTTATTTTCTTGCTAAAATTTAACTGTGATTTCAGGATAAAAGGAAAGAACGTACCAATTCTATTGTCAAGGAAAGTGAAGTAACGTAAATGTGTTTACATGTCTTCAGAAAGTATTACCATTATAGCAATCATTTGAACCATTACTGCAATAATTTAGAACACTCACTGAAGCTGCAAAATAGAAATATAATCTTTGTATCTGCAGTAGATGAAGGAATGAGATTTTTGATTTCTGTTTATGTTCGGTAGAGGATGGTTTTCTGTCTGATAGATGACAATATTATTTTCAGTTATCTGAAAAATAAAGAATGATTGTTTAATATTGAAATTAGATAGCTCCCAAAATGTTGAATGGGTAGCCAGACATAAAGTATGACATGATGCTGGATTTTTACATGTCTGGCTGGCAGTGCTGCTGTTCTGTGAATAGAAGTAGTCCAGAAACTCAGACCTTTACATTTCCGTCTGAGCAGAGAAGAGGGATAAAGCACACTGGGCAACACATAATGAAAAATGTATAATCAGTGTGTCGCTTGAGGCTGAGAGCCAAAAAGGAATTAAAATAATACATACTAGAGGTATAAGGAAAAGTCTAAAAAAAAGAAAAGTGGATGTCAAATGTCAACTATTGTTTTAAAGCTTGTCAAGAACTTATCCTTGAAATTGCAGAAAGAACACATGCAGAAAGGAAACAATATGTCTGTCTTTCCAGATAAGTTGATAAGTATGAGGGGCTATCTGACAGAGCAGGTGGTTTCATTTCACTGGCAGAGTTGTATGACTGAAAGGTTGGAAAGTTGAATTTTCCTCAAGTGATACACATAGAAATGTGTGTGCAGCAGGATAATGGTATGCTTTTATAAAGTGGCATGTGGTATTCAGGGGTACTTTATAATGGTATGCTTCAAAAAGTGCACATGGTATTCAGGGGTGCTTTATTCTATTTCTTAATGATGAAAGCTCAGTGAGAAGGATTACATGATGACAAGCTGGCAGGGTAAAATCTTATGGTGCTCGATTTCTGTTCATTGGTGGAAAATGCTGGCACCGTTATTTTAAATGTGTTTCCACTTGTAATTTTGCATAGATGGATGTTAATGGTAGAGTTGAAAGAAGTGCATCATGCTTCTCTGCTTGCAGCAGCACACAATCACTTACATAGCCGATTCTGAAGTGAATAAATGTGAATCTCAGAAAAGAAATAAGAAAAAGACAGGCTAGCTCAAGCACATGTCTGGAATTGCTATGCATTGCAGATGTAGATGTGCCCACTGTTCTGACGGAATGAGTGATGGGGCTCATGGACAACATTTTGCTTCTCTAGAGGTACTAGTTTTTAATTCAGTTTGATCCACCTAAAGACAGAGATACTTTCAATTCAAAACCTGATAAAATTCTTTAAAACACATGAGGCATGCTATGGTTTTGACTAGACTCATAGTGTATGTTGACACAATGCCAGAATTTAAGATAGTCTCCAATACATGAGACAACAGCATATTAGATTCTGTCATAAATAATGGTAAATTGTGTGCAAACAGGCCAGGCGTTGTTCATGATAAGGTGAAACAACATTGTTATATCTAAATGCATTTCTCATACTGAGTTACACGAAAGACACATGTAACAAGGCAAACTGAAAGTGAGGAAAAGGATATACTTGTTTATCACCACTTTTCATTTCAACATAAAAAGGCACAATTTACACATTGAGTGAAGACAGTGTAGCATCTCATTTAATAGTTTTCTACAGATATAGAACAAATAGTGCTGTTTTTTTTTTTGGGGGGGGGGGGGGTCAAATTCTCTCTACAACCACTGATCCTGCATCACTTAATAGTTCATTCAGCCACCTCACCTTGGGATCCTATGATATCTGGTGAGGAAATCATCTGCTTGAGAATACAGCAATTGCCCAATGATGAGTAGGAGAGTATATGTTCCTGCCACTCAGAAATGATGTGAAAGTATAGCGCATTGCTTACAAAATTGGGTCATCCTGGGTGCATAGTTCTGCACAATCAACATCACCTATATGCACTCCTTGGTGGGCAAATATATCCCTGAGACCTTACCGAGGGAGGTATAATTTATAAACATTCCACTATATGGAGCTGCTACAGGGCTATTCTGCCAAGTCCTTCTAAATGGGATGGTTGAACTGGAGATTGCTACTCACACTCATACTATCGCTGCTGGTTCCTCCAGCATCCAGGCTGATAAGCTAACTTGAGACGTGTAGTGGAGTCAGGTCAGAACCTCCATGCTACAGTGCTAGCTAATGGTAACTTACCTGAAATAGGCGGTAAGGTGATTGCTGATGTAATCTAACAACAATCTGCATTAAAGGAATTTATAATGGCCAGTCTACAAAAAGTTTGGTCCTGTAGCTTGCTGGCTAAGTACATTCTGCAGTCAGCAAAAAGAAAAGCTACAGGTCCGAACTGCAGGAACAAACTATGGGAAGCTGAGTATATGTCAAACAATAAAATAGCAAGAGTGCTATAAATTTGTACTGAAAGGGGAAATCTCCAGTACATAGTACATAACAGGATGTAGAAAGGCATAAATGGACACGTACCTTGGATATTGGTTTAGGAATTTATTCTAGTATGTCATCTAGTATAAAACTGAAATTAGGAATGTGAGAGAAATGAATTGTTCAGAGTTTTAATTTTAAACAGGAAGAGCTTAGAGGTTATGCTTGCTGGTGGTGAGTGATTTGTAGTGGCACATAGCTGACAGCATACCTCTTAAGTATACCTCATTACGAGGAATCTACCTCATTGGGGTCTTAAAAAAGCTCATGTCCCTCGAAGTTCCGCATTGAATGGGTTTGTCACACATTTAGTGTTAGCACTTTTTTTACTGATATCCATGGTAAATAGAAATACATCGCATTCATTCATTAAAATGCCTTTTTTGTAAGTAAAACCAACAATTTTTAACCTTGCTATGACCTTCCTTGTTGAAGTTGTTAGTAGGTCATTGGTCTGTGTTCCACATTTTTCCCATTTGCTCCACATTAGGAGTGCTGCTGTTACTCATTTTGGAGTTGGAAGGATGAGAGCTATGACTGAGAGCAATGGTTGTCAGACTGAGAAAGAACTGTAGAGAGAACTGTGTCTGTGGCCTTGGAGAGTGTGTGTGTGTGTGTGTGTGTGTGTGTGTGTGTGTGTGTGTGTGTGTCCGTCTGTGTGCGTGTGCATATATGCATGCATTTGTGTACGTGCATTACAAATATTATATAAAAAATATCTCATTGCGTCTATTGTAATCACCATTCTAGCCTCATAGCTCTGTGGTGAAACTAAGGAGAACTGAAGAACAGGACTTAAAAGACTACCCATAGCTTCACTGCTTAATATGCCAAGCCAGCAGGAAAAAACCTAAGTGCAAATCATTCAGGAAGACAACTCAGAACTGAGCCCTCATTAATAATAAATGAGCTCCACAAAGCAACAAGATGTGTCATCACAGTCCTCACATACTCAGTGTGCCTTTGTTCACAATAAGCTGACAATGCAGTAATGTCACACTGCGGTGGGCCGGGGGTGTTACTGCATAACTAACAGCACACCCATGTGGTGGAGGGGTGTCATTGCAGAACTAACAGCACACCCATGTAAGGATAGTTCTTATAGAATATTGTACATAATAAAGGACTTTACTAGTCTGCATGAAGGTGCAGCCTCACAGCACTTACACAGACATCTAAATGTGTATATTTTCTGTGCACAGTATGCACAAACCTTAGTGCTTCCAAAGAAAAAAATGGAATGTGATGCTCCATCAGAACCGTGACTTAGCACTGCGCTAATCTTTTTCCAAGCTGTGCGTTTTACCTGAGTGCAGAACACACATAAAGCATATGCATTAAGCAGCACATTATTAACACTTATCAGCATTCTGTATTCTGAATGAGTGATATCCTTGGTCTTACCTGAGCTCACCTGCAACAACTAAATACATGCTTTTGTGAATCCCATCCGATATTTACATAATGCCAACACAGTTTAACAGTCTATTATTTGCTAAATATTGAATCTTGTGATTAAAAATCACGTCTTTGGAAGTTTTCTTGTCTGGACACCAGCAATAGAATGACAAACAATGTTCTATAAGCACTTAGTTATTGTTTTCACTGGTGAAGTTGGGAAGATGTCAATAACATAGAGTGTCCTTACTTAATGCATTTAAAAGTATATTTTAATGTGAGGTTAGGGGGTTAGAATGAATTCTATATATGAAGGCAAATTATTGGTACTTGTCATAAAGACAAGAGCTGTCTTTTCTGGAAAAAGAAGAACACCTTCATAGTGTGTAAGACTTCACCTTCAACACAGAAGAATGGCTGCACCGAGGCAGAGAGTTTACAGTTTTATGAAGAATTAATTCTCACTTGATAGTTCCCTAGTAAGTGCATAAATTTCAAAAAGTAGACCCTGACTGTTGTGCTCTGCATGCTGATGTTGTGGAAACATATAAAATACGATAATTAGTAAGCAGATTTGGCTTCTTCAACAACTAACCTCAAAGATGTTAATGGATTTATATATTTAAAGGAACATAATTTATGGCTGGTTTATAAGCACTAAAATCAAGATGTGAAGAGCTACTCTGGTTACTTTACCACATACACCAGAGAATAAAAAGGGACTAGCAGTGGTACGTTTCTGTCCATTACGTACATTTTTATTGCGCTAACGACTCCTATGGACTCATGTAATATACATAACACTTTAGTTTGTGGAGCTGTTCTTAAGCAAAAAGGCAACTATTTTGCTTTTTTAACAAATGACAGAAGGGAGAAGCCAAGATGTGCTTCCTGATGAACAATATCATCCACAAGGGTTCATGTTTTGGAGTAGTAAACAGCATACAATACCATTTAACATTTAGAGTATAAATTAACATGGTAATGCTATAAATAAATTACAGAATGATGATGAAATCTTAGTAGCATCTTGAATATAATGAATTCATATTTAATGTCATATACATGCATAATATAATTTATATCAATAAAGCCTGATGTAAAAAAATACAGTACAGTATATAACTGACTCATTAATAAAAACAAAAAAAATCACATTTGCAGGTTAGCTAATAGGTTCATTGGTTCGTAGGTTCATACTAGGCTATCTGCCCTGGGGCAATTATAAGCCTAGCCCGATTCTGTATGGCTTACGCCACCCCTTGATTTGAGTATACTGTGCCCTTTTTAAGGTTTAGTTTACTGTGCCTCTGTCTAATAGTGACACGGGAGTAATCCCTGGGACAAACCTATGATCCCCCATCCACCTATCGAGATTCTTCTTGAAGAGATTCAGTGAGGTGCTCTGCCTCACATGAACTGGAATTCTATTCCAGAGTGAAGGGAGCCTCTGGGTTATGAACCTGTCCCTCCAGCAAGTTCTATTTATTTCTGTGCTGAGGTTCAAGTCCCTCGAGCGTGTGGCTCTAAGGGATTTAGATTTACTGAGGTGGAGCATGTCCATCAATTCTGGATTTGACATAGCTTTGTATGTCAGGCATAGATCGCCTCGAAGTAGGCGGTATGCAACTGAGTAGAGCTGGAGTTTTTTAACCGAGCAGCATACGGCATCTGTTTGAGACCCTTGATCCTCTTGGTGAGATACTTTTGGGGTCTTTCTAATTGCTGCAGGTGTCGGGTAAGGTACATCCCAAAAGGGGCATTGTATTCTATGATGGACCTGATGAGGGATGAATAAAGGGGCACGATTACCTCTCTTGATCTAGATGTGAAACCCTTTGTGATGAGGTGGGCTATGTAGAAGGTCTTTCTAACCACTTTGGCAACGTGGTTTTCAAAGGAGAGATTGCTATCAACTTGGGTCCCCAGGTCCCTAATAACTTTCTCTGTACTTAATGGGTTTCCGCCTAATTGGTAATTTTTGGGCAAATTGTTTTTGCCAAAGGGTATGACTATACATTTTTTGGCATTTAGTTTTAAACCATGGCGCTGGCACCAGTTATCTGTCTCTGTGAGACCTTTTTGAAGGATGTTTGTGTCAGCTGGAGAGTCAATTATGGCACCCAGTTTGCAGTCGTCTGCGAACTTGGTGAGCCACAGTCCACCCACGTTTGCCTGTACCTTGGAAAAGTATATACCAAACAAGAGTGGTCCCAGAACAAAACCCTGTGGGATGCCACTTGTGACCAGTTTCGAGTCTGACATGGCTCCAGCAACTCTCACTCTGTGGGTTCTGTCTTTGAGTCAGTTTGCGACCCATCTTGTGACATAGGGGTTTATATTTAAGCTGGATAGCTTATCTATGATGCCCGAGTGGGGTATTGTGTCAAATGCCTTTGCAAGGTCCAGATAGGCTGTGTGGACTACCTTCCCTTCATCTATGGCTTTGGTGACTGTTTCAAAGAAGTCAACCAGGTTCAAAAGGCAGGATCTGCCCTTGACAAAGCCGTACTGGGTAGGATCTAGTGTCTGTAGGTCCCCAATGTCTTTGTTTATGAGCTCCATGATGATCCTCTCCATAGCCTTGAAGACTAAGCTAGTCAGGCTTATGGGCGATAGTTCCCAGGGTCCGTAAAGGCTCCACCTTTGTGGAGTGGGACCACTGTTGCTGTACGCCATTCTGTGGGCACATATCCTGTAGTGAGGCTGAGATTGTATAGCTGCTTTATTTGAGGGATTAGTTCCTCTTGGAGTTCATGTAGGACACAACCTGAGATGCCATCTGGTCCCATGGAAGCAGTGTTTTTTGCTTTGGAGAGGGCAGCCTTCACCTGAGCATCAGAGATGTTTGGGAGGCAACCCTCTGCTGGGATAGATACTTGCTCTTTTGGGGAGGAGGGGGTTGAGAAGTTTGCACTGAATCTGTCTGCCAGGATATTGGCGATGTCTGTGGGTTCAGTGTATTTTTTGTCATTTAGAATCAACTCAGAACAAGTCTGGGAGTTGCATCCCAGGTTCCTAACATAACTGAAAAAAGCCTTATGATTGTCTTTGGTGTCCTGTGCAATTTTTCTCTCAAAGCTGGCCTTGGAGGATTTTATGAGGGATCGTAATTTTTTGCTAGTACTGATCAGAGATGCCTTCCCTATTGGGGATTTTGCTCTATCATGTGGTAGCTTCCTCCTTCTGTTGTACAGTTTATTTATGGCAGGGGTCCACCAGACTGGACGCCTGCCTTTGGATGATTGGGTCTTGGTTTTGTTTGAGATAACATGATCCATGCATTCCTGGAGATGTCCGTAGAATGCGTTTATATAGGATTCTGCAGTTTGGGCCGTAGTTTCCACTGGCCCTTGGGCCTTTAAGGATTCCACTTCGGTTTTGAGAAGTGAGAAGTTCGCTTTCGAGAAGTTTTTCACTGTGGTTTTCTGGGCTGGGGGTGGGGTCGGGATGTGGACATCCAGTGAAATTAATTTATGGTCTGATCTTACCAATGAGGGATATACTTCTGGTGTGGAGCATAGAGTTCCCATGTTGGTAATGATCAGGTCTAGTATGTTGTCCCATCTTGTGGGAGTGGTGACTAGTTGTTCCATAGCATTTGAGTTTATAATTTCCAGGAACCTTTGGGCTAAGGTGCTGGGGCTTGAGTAGTGCTCCCAGTCAATGTTTGGGTAGTTGAAGTCGCCCAATATAATGGTGTTCGGAGAGATCTTCATGTTCTCCAATGTTTTCAGGAAAGCTGAGTGGGATTCCTGACTTTGAGAGGGTGGTCTATAGGATGCTATAAACTGAAAAGCTGTCTTGCCCACTGTTAGTTGCACATGGATGGTCTCCGATACTTCGTGCAATGCCACTAACGTGGAGGTGTGGATATCCTTGATAAATTTGGAAACTCCCCCTCCTTTTGTGGTTCAGTCCGGGTTTTGGGGCCGAAAGGCATGATATGAGGTATAGCCTAGTAGTGCTGGGGTGCTCTCTGGAGCCTTGAACCAGGTTTCTGTCACTGCACAGATATCGATGTTCTCCATACTGAGGAGAGCTTCGAGTGCGTGCATCTTGAGGTTAAGACTTCTGGCGTTAAGCAGCATTACCCTTAGTTTCTTGTTCCTTGTGCTGTCTATGGGGGTGGATTTGACTTTTGAGCCTTGCCTAAAAAAGGCACTATGGGGGTGGCAAGAGCCTTTGCCAATATCCAAAAGCCCAGTGGTGACAGGTGCAAGCCATCCCTAGCGAAGCAACGTGGCTTGTCGAGCATGTCATCCCAGGCTGACAGACACTGGATCCCCTTTGAATGACACCAAAATGTTAGCCAATTGTTAAAATCGATCATTTTGTCTTTGTTCTGTGGCATCATTCTAGGTGAGGGTAAGATGCTGCTCAAGGTCAGGGTCATACCGGCCTGGGCTACATGATCAGAGAGCTCCTCTATGTCTCTTTTCATGTAGTCCAGGGAGGTACATCTCGGGTCATTCACACCAGCATGTACAATGACTGAGTCATATTTGTATTTGCTTTGGAGTGACCTGAGTGCTTGCATTATGTGGCGGATCCTAGCACCCGACAGGCAGCTCACCATGACCTTCTCTTTATTCAGTCTGGTGAGCGGGACGTCAGTGTGTCTGACAATAGAGTCACCTATTACAAGAGTATCAGGTGTGTTATTCAGCCTTGAGGGCTGTGGCTGCTTGGCACACTGACTTTGTGGGCTATGTGTTGTGCGTGTTTTGTTTTGAGGTATCGTTTGCTTGGATGTCTGCTTTGGAGGTCTCTGTTGCTTAGGTAGATTTTTATTTAGAGCCTCCGAGTATGTTTTTGTATATTTATGTGTTTGGTTCGCTGATGTGGTGAGACTATGTGATACTGGAATTGTGTTGTGTGAGGTTACCTTCTCCTCCTGACTGGTTACACCAGTTTTGAGATGAGAGAGCTCAGCCTCCAATTTGGCTAAATAGTTGCATCTCTCACATATATTTGAACCTGTTTGGAGGAGGAGAGGGTTGTCCGTGTACATGAGACAGTTGTAACATTGCCTCAAAATTCCCAGATTCACCAGCTGGACTGGAGAGGAAACCATTGACTGACCTTTGGACATGCTAGAGTAATATAGGGAAACTGAATTTAAGATGGACCAATAGAGGACAGGGTAATCGTAGAGAGTATAAGAGTAAGTAGTGCTTATGGTTTAATAGTGCTAACTTGTAGAATTACTTAAATGGACCAGTGAAGGGCCTTAGAATGAGAATATGGTGTTTAAATTGAGAGATAGAGCAGTTCTAAGAGAAAAAGTGAAGAGCAGACTTTGTGGAGCCAGGAATAGTTTAAACCCAATATGTATTTTCTATGCAAAGTGACTCAACACTGTTCTAAAGTCTGCCTTTTGGGGGGGGGGGGGTGTGTGTGTATGTGTGTGTGTGTGTGTGTGTGTGTGTGTAGCCTGTGTCAAACTGGTAACTTACCCAGAAATGATTCCTTGCTTTATACCAGCTTCTTGCCAGGATAGATACTAGGTATCCATGATATCATCTAAATAAGATAAAGCTGGTACTGCAAAATTACTGAGCAAATCAATGAACTGCAGCATTACATTATATACTGTCTGATATACAACCAATTAAATATTTTATACATTTTTATATAGTAGATGTTTTGCCAGTTTCAAACACTATGGTGAGAAGTGGGGAAGGTAGGAAAGCTCCAACTGAACCCTTTTTGTATATTAGAGGGTGTGCTGTTGGAGACACATATGAGCTTTACAGGTATGAAACAGGAAGCCATATCAGGTTAACGTGATCTGTATTTTTGGTCTGGGCCATAGAAGATTGGTGTCTGCTTATCAATACCCGACAGGGATATCCAGGAAGGAGCACACAACTCCTTTGGCTGGAAGGAGATGTCTTTAGCACAGTATTGCTGGTATCCAGCAAAGAAAATCTGAATGAAGGTTCTTGTACCTCTGGAGTTTGCCTGGCATGTGTATGCAGCTGTTCATTTTCTTCTTTACCTGTGGGACCCTCACGACTTGTACTGAAGGTGGTAAAGGAAAATACCTCTGAAACTTGGGCATAAAGGGGCAACTTTAATTCATTCTTTGTCTGGATTGTGCTGCACCTGAATGAAGCTATCATAGGTTCATAGGTTAGTTTATAGCTTAGTAGTAGGCTAACTGCCCTTGAGGGCCACTTTAAGCCTGGTGAATTACCCCATATGAGAATTAAACCCTGCACCTTGTGTCTGTAAGGTAAACACCGTAACCATTACTATTTTCCACAATGTTTAAAGACTGTCTTTTATTTTAGTTTTCTTTTTCTACCTGCTTTCATCTTATTTTGCCAAGAAGAACATGTTTTCTTAATCTTATATGTAAATAAACCAATGTTGAGTCTTGAAATCCAAATAATTAAGAATGTTTCTCTGACTGTTAATAAACAGTCATAACATTGAATGCAGAATAGGGGAATTTTGTACATGGATTATATAACCCAAGTAGAAATACAACCTGCTGTAAGCAAACTACTACTTCAACCAATTTTACTGTGATATAACATATGAGATGATATGATCACTGGGTAGTATTCTTCCCATTTCAAAGGGTTCTGGAAAATAGGGTTTGGGGACCAGATGTATTTACAGAAATACACAGCTCTAATAAAGACAAAGCAGTGGAATTTTCTAGAAACATCAAATGGCAGCAAGGGCTAGGTCTGGGCACTAGATAAATCTGAATCTTGAGTCTGACCAAAAGGCTCCAGCGGGTAAAACTTGCAGATGGGTTCAGTACTGAGCTGGACAAGAAAGGGCTTGCAGTTAAGGATACTCTGCCTAAAATACCAGAACGAAAATTCTGAGAAGTCAGTGTAAAAAACTAATGAGGATGGGCCCATTATTAAGAGAGAGTAGAAACAGATGCAAAAATTTAAAAGTTAGCGGCTGACCCCTGTGATGAACAGGCAGAAAGTGCCTTAAAACAAAACAAAAAAAAAAAAAAAAAAGAGAGGCGGATACAGTTAGATTGTAATGCAAGAATAAGTACAAATAGCAATCAGCTAGAGAAAGAAAGCTTACTCATAACCTGATGGATGCGAATTAGTTTCATCAGCTGACCTTTCTCGAAGAAATGCTAG
This sequence comes from Protopterus annectens, assembly GCF_019279795.1. NCBI lineage: Eukaryota > Metazoa > Chordata > Ceratodontiformes > Protopteridae > Protopterus > Protopterus annectens. The sequence continues at coordinate 845,033,418 of NC_056733.1, read as the reverse complement.
GTGAAGGAGATTGTACAATAACTTAATATTAACATTCAAAAACATGCTTGCTGATAGGACAATCCAATCAGAGTGTTTATTGTACATTCATAGTCTCTTACAGAACAGAGTTCGATAGAGTGCTACAGGG
>NC_056733.1:844960788-845028288 GCF_019279795.1 Protopterus annectens | reverse complement strand
TCTGCAAAGCAACAGGTTATTTCCGATGACTGATTTATGAAAATGGGAACTGCTTGAACATTTACTTAAGCAGTTCTTGTACATATTATCTTTCAACATTAACATTCACATTAGCAACTTATTCACCTACATTTAAGGGATGAAATATATAAAGTAGCCAAATACGTCATGGTTAATTTCAAATAAGCCATGAACCAGATAGCAGCCAAATATTTCAATGAATTGAAATGTGCCACTGAAAAACAAATGCTGATGTTGTTTATATGCAAGAAAACTATAAACATACAATGACACAATGGTAATGCTTATGGCAGTGCCATGTTTCTGCAAGTAACATTGTCTTTCAAACAAAAACAGGTAATTACAAAGAATAAATTCTAGTAAAATAAAACTAACCTATATGAAAGCAATGACTTTCAGATTCTCCCTTTAGGAGTCACCATATGGGATCACCGGTCCACAGATTGATTGGCAGTGGTGTTTTTACAATGTCGAGTTGCCAGCCCAGTGCCCAACCTTCATCTGCATCTACCTGCATGTCTTTAAAGCTCACTGGATCACTGGGAGGACATGCAGACACCACACAGAAGGAGCTCCAGAACAGAATCGAACTAGAGAACCTCTTGCTGTGAGGTGACAATGCTAATCTCTGCACTACCATGGCCAAAAAGATTCATGAAAATTAGAACGATGCTGCAATAACTATTCCATTCCACATATTCCTTCATCATGCTATGTATATATATATATATATATATATATATATATATATATATATATATATATATATATATATTGCTATATAAAGCATTAACAACAAATAAAATTAAATATTATTTTCTTTAGTTATTAGTTGTCTATATTTACTTAGAACATTGAGATGATCATTTATTTATTTATTTTAATATTTTACTAATATGGGTGGGCTGGTTTCTGGACCCTTGTCAGGCACACACATTAAATAAAAGGCATATGCACATACATTATGATCGAAATACAGTGTAGCAAAGTGATCACAGTAAATATATAAAAATATTCCAGTGTTTTAGCAGCCAGTGGTTTCATAGTCCAATTTATTATAATTAAAAAAACAAAGCTCCCAATATATATAGTATAACTGTTAAAAATAACCTCATGATGAAGTTTTGCTAGTTTGTCATAGCTGCTAGTATCATTCCATATAGCTTTTAAAGTAAATAGCATTATTTGTTTAAAACTGCAGTGACATCCCTATAGCAACTTGTTTAACAATAATATACTGTCTAGACTCTGCATCTTGTTTGATGATGCTCCTTCCATTTTAACTAAATAATCAGAGTATTTTGATTGTTACATGAATCAATGCCAAAAGTATGCCTCCTACTGAAATGTTAGCACTCTAAATGTCAAGTGTGACAGGATGAAAAAAGGCAGAAAAATTAGGAAAACAGTGAATCTTGATGATCGCTCTTCTCCATTAAACTTCTTGTTTGCAGAAGGCAAGCCCCCCTACCTCAAACTAATATATACCAACTCTGAGGATGCCATACCTTGGAGAAAAGGAAATATTCTGAGTAAGACTTAGAATCTGTAAATCCGTTTTTCAGCCATTCAGTCTCCTTGTTTTGGGACTCACTCTAGCAGGTTCTGACATTTAAAATGGCTACCCAAAATTCTGTGTATGTGGGTTATTAACAGCTCTAATAGGAAACTCTGGATTTGCTTTTGCACTATTGGCAGGAAGTAGCCCGCAAACCGACGCTAAAAAGGAAAGTATGACACTCTAAAATCAAACATAATTACAATAATCTGAGACAAAACACTTTACCACTAACTTACCTCTCAACTGTATAGAATTTTGCAGAATGTCCAGATTTTTGCCTCAGATTTTTGTTCTGTTCATGATAACATTTGTGGTTTTCTGGTAAATCACTGAAGATTGAAGTCAGTAAGTAATGACACATATTTGAGTTTCAGTTATATCCTTCAGAAGATGCATGTTAACACAAAACCAATAATTCTAGAAACTTTCTAAGTTTATAAGAGCAATATTTACAATATGTTCCCCCATTATTTTCGGCTTTGACCAGATTTTTTCCTCGAAGAGATTGAGAGGTATGCCACTGCATTCATGTTCTTATAAGCACAATCAGATATATTAAAATACTGCTCAATGATATGTACAATTTTTTGTTGACCCATATTGGAATCCTTTATGAAATTTATCCCACAGCTCATTATTTTTTTATTGGGGGGGGGGGGGGCATCCCCAGTCATTTTAGTTAAAAGAACTCTTTTGGGGAGTTGATATGACAAGAGATAGAATCTGATGAATTTGGAAATGATGTGCTTTACATTTCCTTTAATATCTGTGTAAGAATGTATTGATGTTACCTAGCATTTCAGTTTATTTTCGACTAAATTTGAAATATTGTCCAGAAACAACTTTATCTTTACTTAAATCTTTAGTAATCTTAGAAAATGAAACAATACAACCCATAACTGTTGAATCATTTTTTTAAGTCCAGTACAGTGATATATACAGTTTTGTCAAGAAGAGACATGTTTATATTTATTTATTATTTTTTTTCTTTAGCCCTTTGCATATCACTCTTTTATCAGCTGAACAGCCGCCTGGATGAAACGTTTGCATTGTTTGAACTTCTTCAGTGCATTTGCATTAAATGGGCATTCTTTTCTTGAAGATTTTAAATAAAAAGGTCTTAATGCATACCAGCATACTAAAGGCAAACATTTGCTCTGTAGCCTTAACATTCGTTTTGGACTTTAGCATTTCTTTCTTTTTTTTGATCAGTCATTTCTTATTACGAATATTCCAAAATGAATTGCAAACATGCAAAATGTGTTTGTAGATTAAGGGACTACCATTCTTAAAGAAACTTAGGATTGTCTTGTCTATAAGATGTCTATTAAATAAAAGTCCACAAGGAAAAATTTAATATAGGTTAAGAAAGAAAATCATTGGCATGTCAATATTCTGTACTGAATCATTTTACAATTAAACTTTAAACCAAATCATCTCTCTGGTATATTTCACTGCCTCCCGAAGTTCCATATGAATCCCCTTGTTTGTGCCTTATTGTCTGATTGTCTCACTTGTTCCTTGTATTCAGCCTCTCACATGTGGAACTTACTACCTCAGTGTGTGTGTGTGTGTGTGTGTGTGTGTGTGTGTGTGTGTGTGTGTGTGTGAGTGTGTGTGTGTGCATGCGTGTGTGTGTGTGTGTGTGTGTGTGTGTGTGTGTGTGTGTGTGTGTGTGTGTGTGTGTGTGCATGCGCGTGTGCATGTGCGTGTGCATGTGTGTGTGTGTGTGTGTGTGTGTGTGTGTGTGTGTGTGTGTGTGTGTGTGTACAGTGTTTTATGGTGAGGGATGACTTTTGCCCTATAACTGCCAATTCACCAGTTTTAATTAGCCTTATATGTTTCATTATTTTATTACTTTGTAATCAGTGTTTTGAGATATAATACTTCAATAACAGTGAAGTTGTGTTATGCAGCAATGATGATCATGGAAATAGCCAGATTATCTAATTTATACACCATACTGTGCTATTACTCCATTCCCAGCATAATGGCCTTTCTTTCTGTGGTACACAGACCTATAGGTGTAACATATGCAGTAAAATCATTGAATCAGAAAAGACTGGTACACTGCTCTTCCCACCAGGATTCACTCTATTTTATGGCTGCTGAGTGCCATGACTTACTGAATCATCGGTGAAAACATGAACAAAATACCTATCTGAATAGCCAGTACTATCTATCCTTAGATTGCATCCCTCTAGGTGCAGCTGTCTTCTTTGGTGTCTCACTTGTACCTTTTTCATTTCATGCATGTGTCTGACATTGAGACATTTGGTACTGTTGTACTAGATAAAATTCATTCCTCTTAAAAATAAATTGGTTCACTATAACTTAAGTAGTGCAAATCAAGTTAAAACCAAGCTGATAAGGCCTAGAACCTTCCATGTCATACTTTCATATTATTGCGATAGATTGAGGGACATGGGGCAGGGGCAGACATCTAAGTCATACCTTAATAGCTTTTATGTAGCATAAATTTCCAAACTGCCATTGTCCTTTAAATGGTTTAAAGATCTTGGAAGAAAATATGAAGTATGTAATGTGAGCTCAGCCTTTGAGATGAGAGGATGGGACTATAATTTTTAATTAAGAGTGGGTGAAATGTACACTGAGGGACAAACTATAAATGAGGCAATCTCTATCAATTTTACTATGAAAAGACAGAAAGTGCTAGAGTTTTGTGTAAAACTAGCAAATGTTAGAATTTAGATGGAAAGTGCTTGGTGTGGTGTGGAAGCTGCTAGAACATTTTTTTTAGGTAGACTTGTTTGACAACAGCCTGAGCTTTGTGTTAGTGTTCTTGTTGTGTGAATTTATCACTGCTCTATAATAAGTGGAGAAAACAGAGTTATTTAACTTATCACAGCTGTCGTAGCAGTAAGACAAAGTTGCTTTACTTTCCTTGTCAAACTCATCTGTTATAGCAACTTGTCTTCATACTCTGGGCAGCATTATTTTTTTTCTGTGACTGTTTTTTATTTATAAAAAAAGAGAATTCTAGAGGCATGAATGCAGCAGCTATGAAAGATTTGTTTTGTATAGAAAAGACTGCATAAGACACTGCCTTATGAGTGAATTAACTCAATTACTTACTTTACCTTCTGCTCAAATGGAGACCCGAGGCAATAGCCTCTCTCTCTGTCTCTCCTTCATCTCTGTGGCTTTAATCTTCTTGGATTTAAGTATGAATTTATTATCTAAAGGTAGTTAGATTAGCACGTTGGGCTGTTTTCCTGACAAACAGTTGACAAAAGGCCCTTTTAATATCACAGAGTATTTGTGACTTTCTAAGGTTCTTTTTGAAGAGTGGCTAGGATTGTTGGAATCATTATGGTTATGGATGTAAGAATTTCCATCCCGCTCTTTGCAGTGCAGATACTTTGGAACAGCAGACACACAATCTCAATGAGTTTTTGAATTTTTGGGCTTGATAGTAAATTCACTAGGCGTGTGAGCCCATTGTTGTCATGAACAGCATGGGGACCACAAAAAGAATCAGATCGAGATGGAAGACTATTCTTTTCTTCAGCTGTAATTTCATTACCCAGCAGATTGGGGTGGGCAATACCCTGATATTCTGCAGTGGTGAGGACAGGAGCAGAAGTTCCAGCTTTAACTGCCGCAGAATAACTATGGTTAGACATGACATAACATGAATCTGGTTTATCTTATATTATTGTTTCCAGAAGAGCACTTAGAATAGTGTGCTTCACATCCGCGATAATTCACAGGGTGGTTCAGGTCGCAGTTAGCACAGGTAGCCCTTTCTTCTCTTGGTCGCTTGCAATCTCTGGCCCAATGTTCCTCAGCACACTTAATGCATCTGAGTTTATTAAAACACATATTTGCAGCATGTCCAAATCTTTGGCATCTGTGACACTGGCCAACACCAGGTTTGTTGTTTGAGGTCTCAGCTCTAACTTTGAGAGTAAGCAATTCTGTGAGTTGATAGATGTGCTTATCGGTATCATCTCTGTGAAGCTGTACAAGAACAAGTGGGCAGGGCTTGCGTGAGGGGCCGCTTTTCATGGGATTTGCCTTCCTAATTGGGAAACCACACTCCTGCAAAGCTTCTTCCACTTCTTTCTCTGAGATTGAGATGGGGATCCCCCTGATGACCACTTTGAGGGTTTTATCTGATTCCAGTAACCATGAATGATGTTCCAGCTCGGCATCCCTTAGGTATTTAGTTAAAGCTCTGTAGTCTGTGGCAGAGGCTGCAGAGAGCTTGATTCCTTCTTTTGTTGCCATAGATTTGCTTATTGAGATACCCTGGTCTGCTATTGCTTTGGAAATATGGATCCAATTTTCTTCTGTTCTGAGAAAAAACAGTGGAATCTTTTTGCTTCTTGGGTTTTCAGTTACATTGTTCACCTCGGTGGGCTCTTTACCACTAACTTCAGTGTTCAGCACTTCGAAATGATTGCGGGTCTCAATGTTGAAGTTAGCTCCTTGCAGAATCTTGCTCTTCCTAGTGATGCAATGCTTCGATGCCACTGATTGAAAGTTGTCGAAGCAGACATCGATGGCACTTTCCACCTGGAAGTGATCATCTTCACTACTCAGTTCATAATCTGAGCCATAGTGGCCTGGGATTTGATATCCACTTGTGGATGCTTTTGAGGGGGATTCTAGGCTATCTGTGAGATAGTTATCATGGATCTTTTGAATATATTCAGAAATTTGTTGAGTGTTGTCTCCCATCGAGCATAGGTTAGGCTTCTTCGCGGTTTTCTTTGAACCTTTCCTAGAGGCAGCAGGTTTTGCTGGGTGTGGCGTTTCTGAATATTTTCAAATTATTGGCATTGTTTAAGTTAAGGAATGACCATTGAATGTTAATATCATGAATTAACTCAATTATGTTTCAAGTTCTGCATTTATACAATAAATCATGCAAACTCAAGGAAGTAGAATATACATACAGTGACTTGGGTGGATGTGTTTCTTGAAAAGTTGGGAAACTAGGAAATATTTCCAACTAGGGGTATTGGTGAATTACTCTGACTAAGTGACCACAGAAAAACAAAATGTCTTATTCTACTCCTAATGGTCTGTTCCAATAGAAGGTCTTCTCTTTTGGCTCAGCATGAAAAATCTGTTACCTTCCAGTGTGTGATGGGAAAAAATTGGTGAACTCATTCTTCGTATGCTTCTGCTGCTTTGAATATGGTACCCAATGAGATACACAGCCAGGGAATACTGTAGCATTTCAGACTGAACTGCAAAATCCCCTACTCAATGAAATAAATGAAAATTCTAAAGGTGGGGCTCCACAGCAATGGTTATCTAAAATCCTGTACTATATCTAACTTGCATTCTAATATAATCGTTTGTTGTGTGAAACCAGCTTTGCAAAACTACACTGTATACCAGATTTTTACGATCATAACGGTTGCTTCCCGATAGTGAAATGTGACCGTTAATGTTTATCGCAACCAGATTTTTGCAATCATAATGGTTTCTTCCTGATAGTGAAATGTGACTGTTAATGTTTCAAAAATGTGAGACGATGTGTTTTCTTTGGCAATAAAGGGGCTTTTATGCAGGGTTATGAATAAAAATGAGAAAAATACTGATGCTGTCTATGCATGCACTTCCCCGGCAGCATGTCATGCCATCTTCTTGGTTACTGTAACTTAATGCTAAATGTCATGAGTTAGAAAAGGTTCTGCAAGTACATACCTTATGGTTTCTGTAAGAAACCGCCAAAGCACTGTTATCTGCCAACTGAGAGAAAAAGGGGTTTTCAGTATCATGTCCACCCAACTGTAAATCTGAATGCATTTAGTTTACAGAAAACTGTAAATCGGAAAGGTCTGTTTATGATCAGTAAACTATGTATGAAAGGGGTTGTCTGAGGTCAACACATTTCATCTTCTTCTGCCTCTTCTTTTGGCTTTTTCCCAGTTAGGGGTCACCACAGTGGATCACCTGTCCGCTCATGATTGGCAGTGAAGTTTTACGGTGTCGAGTTGCCAGCCTGGTGCCCAACCTTCCACAGAAGGCACACACACGCACATACTCACACCTAGGGCCAATTTAGAGTGTCCAATCCACCTACAGCATGTCTTTGGGATGTGGGAGGAAACCGGAACACCTGGAGGAAACCAAGGTGACCACAGTTAGGACATGCAGATTCCGCACAGAAGGCACCCCAGCCGAGGATCCACCCTGGACAACCTCTTGCTGTGAGCTGGCAACGCTAACCGCTGCACCACCGTGGCCACCCTAGGTCAACACATTTAATAACTTCACTGAAATCTTTCCTGTGAAACTCTTGACTCTGCTTTTATTAATCAGCCCCAGGATAATCTATCTCACCATCAAGTAACAGTTACAAAGCAGTTTATTCTTTTTGGGAAAGAAGTGCAGGTTATCATGAAAGATGTCCAAACACTGACCTACACACATCTTTCTTCACATAACTCAGAGGGAGCAGCCCTCTGTAGTGCATTTTTCATTACCTCTGACCAGGAAAGCACGCTGCTCGGGAAGGCAAATTGCAGTGTTATTCCTCTTGCAATGTCATAAACCACCCAACAGAATAATACTTAACAGTTGACACTAGCCTTTTCTTGCTAACATTGCTACTTTTGCAAAAACATTACAAAGTGTGGCAGGGTCCAAATCTGGTTGCGATAATACATAAGTACTAATTATTTTAATGGTTAGTTTGTATCTGTGTCCTACCAAGGAAGGTCTGTGTCTAATGTGCAATATAAAGTAACAAAAAGCATAAAAAAATAAAAAATAAAACATCCATTGCATACAGGAGACAGTTTTAGGGGTATAACCCGATATCAGTACAGGGTTATATCATGGAGAAAGTCTTAATTTTTGTTTTATTTATTCAACTCTATTTCCGTTGCTGTCATGTAATGTATGGTTTCATTTTTACAATATCTTTGTCTGCAGACACAAAGATGCTCACTGTGCAAACCCTTTGTGTGATAAATGTAAGACAGTGTCAGTATTCTACAGACTGCTAACAGGTGACCTATGACTGGCACATAGGACATGCCCCAACCCATTACTGATAGATTTACTGCATATCAGCAAGTCAAATGGCATCAGAAATACTCAGTCTATGAATCTAAACCTCTTCTGCAACATTAACAGAATGGATTGAAGGGACAGGTATATCTGACAGAGGATACAACTGTTATGGAACAGACTCCCAATCCACATAAAAAGTTCATCCCTGTCCCTTTTCAATCACCACATATATGAATGAGAAAAATAAAATTTACCCCTTGACTGTTCCTGTACAACTTATGAACAGAGACAGCTCCTAAATGTTTTATCCTATGCATAAGTCCCCTCCAATTATGTAAGGTATGATCCTAGTTATTTGGCACCCAAAACACTCCTCCTGTTCATATCACAGATTGTGGCAATAATTCTACTAGCTGCACCACTTCTTTTAGATGTCCAGGTACATGGCTAGACCAATCCCTCAATTTCTAAGAATACATTAAGAAAGCATGAACCTAGATCAGCTACCTATGTTTCTGGGCCATCAATATCTTTCAGTTCATCTCTACCCCTTACAGAGCAGCTGTAGGCAAAAAATATCCTTCTCACGCAGTTTGAGTATGGGTTCCTCTGGTTTGCTTCTGCCAAAAATGTAACTACCCTTCAAACCATCTCGATTATGATCTGCCATTTCATATCAAGCTCCCCTCAGAATGAACTTTGCCTCACTTTTCTAAGCTTGTGTGGCTGGCAGTTCAAGCCAGAGCCAACCTTCTTCTTGGCTCTCCATCAAGACTAATCCTCTCCCCTCCCACATCAAAGCTGTTTGCTGCATCTATGACCTATAACCTTGGGATCCAAGACAGAGGAGGCCTATCTCTACAAACATCATTTTTCAGGCTACATTTGGCTAGTCAGTGCTTCTCAGTCCTTGCTCCAGATTTTGGCTGTCGATTCTTCATGACCTAGTTTAACTCACTATGTACTCAGTTGTCAGACCTCAATTTAAGAATTTTCTTAAAAAAAAAAAAAAAAAAAAAAGCAGTCTGAATACAGGGCATGTAACATAATTCTGCACAACTAGCAGAGTAGGCCCTTTACAAGAGACCCCCCCTCACCTTCTTTCTGTTTGCATACCTATTTTCAACTGCCTGTTGACCTACCTGGGAGATTATCACTTACTGTTCTGACAGAACTTTACAGAATCTAATCCCTCATGTACTCAGATGGGGATTAATAATTTATAGACAGACACACTGCTCAACTGTAGAGATTTTTTCAAAATGTCCAGATTTTTGCCTCAAATGTTTGATCTGTTCCTCATAAAATTTGGGATTTTCTGGGTTTTTATGGTTACTCACTGAGTACTGAATTCATTAAACAATGACAAGCATTTCAGTTTCAGACTTCATATCCTTCAGGAAATGCATGTTAACACAAAACCTTTAATTACAGCAATTTTCTAAGTTTATAAGAGCAATATTTAAAATATGTCCCTATTTCTGAGGCTTTGTCCCCCCATTATGTTTGGCTTTATCAGATTTTCTGTGCTAAGAGGTTGAGAGCTATGTAGACAGACTATATCCTACTGATGCAGAATTAAATAATCTACACTCAGACTTCTTCTTCAGCTCACACTCTTCCTTCTTCTCTCCTTCCTGTTCTTCCTTTCCTTTTTTTTCTTTTTTCTTCATTCTGCTTATGTAAATATCTACATCTACTGTGCTCCTGAAATGTTGGTTTGACAGCAAAAGATATGTAAATCTCTGTGTACATGCACAGTTTTCTGTATCCCCATATTACATATGTTGACTTCTAATGATATGTTAGCCCTCCGTTGATGCAATACTTTCTGTTACTATTATATGCATATAACCTGGGTTAAGCATGCATATGGTCATTTGTGATCAGTACTCTACTCCGGTTACCAAATATAAATAAATAAATAAATAAATAAATAAATGTGAGTGTAGATGAAAAATTATCATGATTTCAACTCAACAAAACATATGTATAAGTGTGTGTGTGTGTGTGTGTGTGCGTGTGTGTGTGTGTGTGTGTGTGTGTGTGTGTGTGTGTGTGTGTGTGTGTGTGTGTGTGTGTGTGTGTGTATATATATATATATATATATATATATGTATGGATATGTATGTATGTGTATGTGTGTGTGTAGGGACTTACCTACCTAAAAAAAACATAAATATACTGACTTCATGGCTGCAGAATCCCAAAGAAAATAGAACATGACACAGACAAGTAAGTCATTGTTAGTGAACACATAGAAATCAAAGCACTACTGTGGTAAAATCCAGTAACCAAATCACATTAACTTAAAAATCAATGAACTGTGACCCCAGCCTGTGAATACTCATCAACTACTAGGATAGACTCAAAAGAAACTTAAAAAAGAAGTCTACAGAACTGTTGACAACTATTCTGTATTAAGTATGACAGCCAGGGAACAGTCTCATGATGCACACCTTGTCAACCAGTGAGCAACAGCCAGGGATTACGACTTCATGTTCCATATAACTGACACTAAATGTGATGGTACAGTCTTTCAATTCACACACCACTGGTGCCAAATCTTATGAAAAAGACCTTTGGCCTTAGCAGCATGTGACAAGTATGCACTGCTGTTGTAACGGGTCAACACCAACACTTGCCACATCCAAATAAGTCTTACAATGAAGAGTTGCAAGACACAGTTATAATCAGTGGCTTCCAAGGATGTCGTTGACTTTGCATTCAGCCAAATGCTTTTCAGTGGTGCCTTATCAAAAGTAACTGAAATCTGACTAAGACAATTTTGTATAAACACACACAGACCCACACACACACACACACAGACACACACACACACACACACACACACACACACACACACACACACACACACACACACACACACACACAAACACACACACACACTGTTTTTATCAGAAGAAAATTATACCATTTTAGTGCCAGCACTCATTTTTCTACCTCAACAGTAAAAGGGTGACATCAGCCAGGCCAGGTCTAGCATACAAATAATACAATACGTGTTCATACTTAAACAAATCCACTGTAATAAAACTGTGTCCCACCTATGGCTAAAACAGTCACTCTTCAAATTGTGGATGATAACAGTTAAACTCAACTCATTTAGTAATTATCCATGTATACTAATAAATAAACCATCTGCCACAATTATTTGAAACTAAGTTATATTTGACTTTATTTTTTCATGAAGTAAAATTAATCAAGAAACTTTGCAAGTTAAATATACAAGCAACTATATGGTTGCACAATGGAAAACAAATAAAGAGGTTACATGAATTGCCTAGACATGTTAAGGCTTTATTATGTTTAATTCTGTCGCGTCCAAAAAAGAAATGACTAGAAATTAAAAATCAATGTCTAAATCAACTGAATTTGAAGTATTGAACATTATAAAAGAGATAAAAGAACTGGAAAAGCTCTTCAGGGGAGGGAAGGAGCAAGTTACATAGAAATAAATGAAAATTGGGGTAGTAAAACATGCAGTATAATGTCCAGGAGGAGGAAGTTTTAAGGGATGGCAGGAATTCAGCAATTTAATACTGGACTGATGATAGCTATAAAGAAAGAAAACATATGTTAATATGGTTTGTTTTCTTTTCTATTAATGTATGTTTGCCATAGTCTTTAGTGATAACTTAATAAATGCATTTAAAAAAAGTAAAAAGGGTTAGAAAGATAGATTAACAGTTAGTTTAAAAAAGGCTGTCAGCTATCTGGTCCTATTAGTACCATCACTGGAAGGTTTGCTGAATTCTAGCTACACCTCAGTTTAAGTGTTTAGTGCTTATAGGACACTCACAGACAGCATGTTCCAGGTATGAGATCTTAGTTTAAAAAATTCCCCTGTGTAGACTTCACAAAACAAAATCCAGCTGCTGTTCAACATCTTTCCATGACGTTAAAACCTAGGTTATTATTTCCCGTTTGACTCAGAATTCAAATGTGAGCTTCCCGTTTGTAAAGTCACTTATGTTTGAAGAAAGTTGATATCCATATAGAGCAAAAGCCACTGAAAGGAAGTGACAAGCTTTAGAAAAAAAATAACTCTTGTATGTGTGTCTGTTGGCATCAGTTTCATTAAAGCCTGACACAGCTCTATCGAAGAATAAGTGCACGGTCTTCAAATGTTTTTTACATTTCTTATTGCTATGTTGCGTGCTTCACTGGAAAGACAATTATATACTTTGCACAGCTTTTCCTTTTTTTTTTTTTTTTAATAATTACATCTACTGCCAAATTACTATAACTTACTGATAAACTTAGAGGGAAGCTGCAACAAGATCAACAGAACTCTTGGCAGAAATCAGAGATAAGATTAGCTGAAAGCTGCCACAGTCAGAGTCATATATTAATTAATAATAATAAGGAATCAAAGAGCTCTCATGTTTCTTGTTATAACAAACAATGGATATATTCTCAAGTATATTTTCTGCACAAACCAACATTTTGAATTAGACATGTTTTTAAAGTAGTTGATAGGATCATTGGTTTTAGGAGAATTCTAAACATCAAAAAGGAGAAAACCTCAAACAAACTCAGACACCCTTTTTCTATAAATAATACAACATATTTGCAAGGCAATATGGAAAAAAAAATGGTTGTGATGTTGTCAGTGAGAACGCATCAACTTGTGAAAATAAGCAAGTTAGAGCAAGTTTAGATATGTGAAAAACTTTTATTAATTTTATTTGCAGATTTTGATACTGTGATATGTTTCACTGAATAAACCTACATAGGATCTCAATCCCTCCTCAGCATGTTGTTGTCCATTCCCAACTTTCTCCTCTTTTTTTTCTTATGGTTGAATTAAGTAACTAAATAGCACATCCACAAGAAAGAGAGAAGACAGAAAAATAATTAGAGACACTAGTCCTGCAGACAACTATAGTGAGTCAGTAATGAACGCCTTTTCTCTTTTCCAGACACATGACACTATTTACCAGATATGTGTTCACAAAAACCTTGGCTGGGTCTCTGCAGACATTTGTTAGACTCTGACAGCAGTGGTGGTAGTTCTCCAGGCCACGGGATCAATTTCAGCTGTTTCAGTGCACACCACGATGGTCTTCAAATAACACACATAGAAAATAAATATTTCTCCCAAACAATTCCTATGACACGATGTGTGGCCACTTATGAAAACAGTATGGTTAGGGTGCACAAAGAGGGAAAAGCCCCCTTTACCATGCAGAAAACTAGGAGAGTAGTTATTAGGAATGATGGCTATTAAATAGAAACTGTCCAGAATATGAATACATTTTCACTATATATAGATTTTCTATGCACTACTTAATAGTTTGTGATTTTTTAATTTGTTCATGGTGAGATAATATACATTTTGACCCCATAATGTAACATAATCCACATGTAGTAGTTTCCATATATTTGCTTAGAATGGTAATTGTGTGATTCAGTGGCTTTTACAATTATGTTAGACTGCTAGAAATAATGCCAGTGTTTCTTTTTTGTTGGCTTGTTGCTACTCTCAAAAATGTCAAGAGTAGCACTGCCCTCAAACTGAAACTACAGACCCAAAAATAAAATAAAATAAAAAAGTATGTACCATACTGAAAATACACACACATAAAGCAAACAACCCCATTCATTTAAACTGCTGACACGAATGCTATCACTGCACAGTACATTGTTGCTCCTACCTTGTAACAACTTGCACTTGGGGCAGAGTACCCCTTCACCTAATCCCTGACACACTACTGTTCATTGAATATTTAAATCTTCTTTCAATGCAGCTAAACAGCAGTTATTATTCTATTTGCTAACAATTTTCCTTACTATCCACCACATTATTTTACTGCATGTGCTTTGGTGCCAAACTTGCCTGGAAGTCTATAGTGCTGATGCATTTCTAGTGAACAACAACAATAAAAAAATTTAACTTGTATGATATGCATTTTATAGCACTGTTCTATGTAGAAACTCATTTGTGCTATTACAAATAACTGAAAAAATATTAAAGGAAATCTACAGAAGTACAAAAGTATTTCAGTCTTCGAGTAAGATTAAACTAACAGCTTCCATGTTTAGTTCATTTTATAATTAGAAGCCAACATTATGTCAAAGTATGCAAAAGAGTACTGCACTGATTTTCCCAAAACCTACAAATGACAGTTACTCAAAATGAAGAAGGCATACGCTTTAAGGCAAAAAGAACAATAACAGCACGCATTTAAATATAAAAAAGTTTTGTCAGTTTTAAAAGCAATGAATAACATTTTTGTTGCTTCAGTATTATACAGTATACATTGATATACTGCTAAATTACTCAGAACTATAAAAATATGAATACAAAACTTGGAATATTTTATGAGTACTGCACAAGATGTAGGCACATTCTTATTTTAGTCTAAAAGAATACTAATTTAATTTTACCATTACCTCGTCTGATGGTCTACAGCAAATAAATAAATACATTAAAATACACTGGCACATAACAGCTGAGAACTAACTCAATCTTAAAAAAATGCTTTTATATGTAAAGTGGAACACAACAGAAAAAGAAATTCTACTTTATGAAAACAGAACTTGAAGTCATTTATTCCTTTATTGTATAATAATGAATACCCACAGTGTACCTCTATGCAGTCATTTAGAATTAAAGACTATTAACGGGAGCAATATTGAAGAAGTATAAAGGATGTAAGAGTTAATCTTTATCAGAAGACACATAAGAGACATAGTCCATCTTCAAGTAAGGAGAAATTAAGTTTTCATCACTGTTCTATTAGTCTTCCAAATTATGCCACTAGTGCAAAACTAACACAGAAGTTTTCAAAACTATAGAAAGCAGTTACCTGAAATGAGGCTAACCTAAACTATAAGTGAAACAGAACAGCACAAAAAAGAATGCTTTGCAATACAAGTACATTAATTTAAAAGTCTCTGTATAACTTTAATTCTCTATGCATCAGTATTTTGTGCTGTAAATATCGCGGTCTGCGTATCATCATCGTTTTTTAATTGTCAAATTACTGAAATTTTTATGAATGCCTATCACCAAAAAGTGTCCTTAGCCAGTGCACTTGTTTGATTAACAGTGCTTAAATAAATAAGCAAACACTTCCCCAATGCATACTCACCTGAGACTGAGGACAATAAAAGGCATTACATTTACTCTGTTAGCATTACTTTTGATAAATCAGCCTCAGCTATGATCTGGCAAAAAATATCTCAGCAAATCTTAGTAGAGCTGAAGAAAAAATAGAGTTATTGATTTAATAAAACTCGTGTTTATCTGAACAAATATAATTACATATCCCATGTGTATTGCTGGAAATAACAAAAGCCATAAGCCTTTTAATGTCAGATACATGTTAAGAACAATGGCTCCCTGACCAATATCTTAAAGGGTATAAAACACAAATTTCAACAGAGATCTGTTTAACACTAAGATAAATTTTGTTGGATAGCCAGGACTAAATTTGCTGAGTCCAGCCCAGATGTCTGCTCTGGATCCTTATGCCGATTTCTATTTCAGGAAAACCTTGTGAATTTTTGATAAAAATGTCCCTCATGGGGTCAGAATATTCCATTTTCTCAGCACCATAATTTAGAAACAAAGAAGCTGAACAGAATATGCATCCACATTTAGTGACTGAGTGATAATGACCTAATTTTAACAGCCATTCACAAATGACAAGGTCAGTGGTAGAGCCCTGCCACAAACATCAGCAGAAAGGTCCTGTTCTACTTCCACATAGTGTAGGACTTACTACACCTCCAGCTACCAGTGTATATTCCAAAACAGTGCCACCTGGTCTAAGCAGAGTAAAATGCAATCTGTCAACAAAATGGTGCTTCACAGCCAAATACTATACTCCCAATCTTAGCAACAGTCAGGAAATGTTATTCAGTAAACTGGGAATCTATGAGAAGAATCACAGCACACTCTAAGGTTTTTTGTTTTTGATTCAGATACAATTTAACCATACCTGCTGTGTCCCCTACCTTATCCTTAGGATCTTTAGGCACAGTGTAACAGTCAGATTACCCCAGCACATTAATCTGAACTTGTGGTCTGGAGCTTGTTGTGGGTAAAGGCCCACAAGGTTCACACATTTTAATTAACAAACGCAAGCCTTTACTGTCCATCGATATTAACAAACAGCAGGAGCCTATTGTTTACATTTTCTTATTTTGGGTGGGACCTCTCAATCTGTAGACATGATAAGGTTTTCATGGCCACAGTTTGCTTTCTGAATCCCTATCATATAACACTTTTCTCATTCTGCTCTGTGCCTTCCACTTTTTTCATATAACCTCCATCTTTAGCCAGGGTAGTCATCTCCTCTGTCTATATATCCTCCTTCTACTGATAAGGGATAAGACTTCCTTTGTTGCTCTTTCCTTGATGCACACAACCAGTCATCCAGTCACCTGAATTTCTTATCCCCTTTCACATTCTCACTGTGCTTAATAAAATGCTGAAATTATAGATCCAAGAAGTCCCAAATCTCTCTTCTTGTTTTCTTTTTCTATCCTCTAACAAGTGATAATAAATTATGCTGTGTGACTTATAAGTCCATTTACATGCAGAGGCATCAACCAAGATATTACAGGTAAAGAGGATGACACTAAAATTACACCTCAGTACCGCACACTATTCTAATATTAAACCATAAATTGACAATTTTTAAATTAGGTTGCATTTGCAACATGGAGTTCTCCTCTTTTTCTTGTGCAAATGTATAGTTACAAGTGTAACAAAAGGAGATACTGCCAGTCCAGCTAGCTGGAATTTTGTAAATAATCATATGTCATTTGTGAATATCAACATGATTAATGTACGTTTGTTACAAATGTATTAGAAATGTATGTCATATAAGATGGTTTCTATAGACGTGTGCTGAAGAGATATGTTGTAGAGTACTCAGCTTAGATATGTGTCCACAGTGTACCCTACTGGAAGAGAACAGAAATGTACATAAACAATTTAACTGTGTAAATGTATACATTTTAACAGTGGAAACTGGAACATGGAAGATACAGTTGCAAAACCAGAAAAATAGTTGAAATTAAATTATTTTATAACTGCTCCATAAAAGATGGTTTCAATGCAGCAAGGAGACAGGATGTCTGAACCTAGGGAGCCTTCTGCATTGTCCTGTAAGTGTTTTATTGTTTTAAGTCTTCCAGCAGCTGCAAACATCTGAGGGTTATGTATTTTACAGGGAGATGCTAAATGCTGGCAGTTTCTAGCAACAGGGGATTAGCTTGGGAACTAAAGTCAGATGACAAGAAGTGATGTCATGCTGCAAGTATCCCAGCAGTAATATTTCAGATATTAATTTAAGAACTCTCTGAGAGAGAAAAATAAGATTCTGTGTTTGTCTTTGGCCTCGCACAACATCAGCTTAAAGATCCATTCACCGCACACGCCTTGCTGTAAAAGTAAGTTTATAGGGTAAAGTAAATCTTTTATATATAGTTAGGAATATAGTAAATAGTAGTTTAGATGTTTTTTTCTTTCTTTATTTGAAACTGTCCTGCAATCTTGTTTTAAATATTTCCTGTGATACTGAACTCTGACGTCACTGTGAATACATATTTAGTATTATCTTGTTCTTTTATTATTTATTATTAAATATATTTAAACCTATCATTGTGGCTGATATCTGTAAAAAATATTTAAGTTCTTAGAGTCCTTGCATATTTATTTGGTGACACTCTGCAGGCCACTCCTAATAGCCCTGCACTTGGTCAAACAACCATTTGTAGTGATAGTAACATTACACAATAAGATTGGACACCCTTTGTTAAGGGCCTTAAAGTAGCTGATAAGGAGTGGCAGTCAAAACTACCTTATAGTCAGGGCAGAAAGGGGTATAGCTAGTAAACTTGTTCCTGCCTTTCTCATGTATATGTGTTTGTGTATGTATAAATCAAATCTCAAAGAGCGTGTGTGTGTGTGTGTGTGTGTGTGTGTGTGTGTGTGTGTGTGTGTGTGTGTCAGCTACTTGAGCAGGGACACAAAACACTGGTTGGATAGAGAGGGTGTTGGAGGTCTTGGCTTGGCCAATCAGCTAAGATCTCAACTTTATAGCTGTGCCATTGCGGAATGTTATTGGGGATCTGGAGAAAGAGGGGGAGACTGTGGTCTCTGTGTGCTCTTACAGGAAATTGTACTTTACTGTGTGTGTACTTGTCATCCTCCCAGTGTGTACATTCCCCACTATTTCCAGTAGCGAGGCTTGAAGCTCCTAGATTACTGGGCCACTGGTGGGGCATCACAATAAGTGACTCAGCAATATATAAAAAGTTGTGTAAATAGTGTTTATAGCAGTGTTATAAAGAGGTCATTATAAATAATGTCTATTGTAGTGTTACACTAAATTTATTGTAAAGATACTGACTTTTTAATAAGTACTGTTTCTGTTAAATTGCACTTGTTTTATTAAAATCATAAATAGGGAGAGGTTGGCTGAAATGGTTCAGGCCTTTACTTTTGCAATTCAAGGTGCAGGGTTTGACTCTACCTTCTGATTAGTATCTGCCTATAAACCCTGAAAAATATGTGTCAGCATTAGTAAGAACAGTTTTTTTTACTGAATATGGTAAAAAAGAGGCTGAAAGAACCCAAACAATAGATATTTGCCCCTTTTTACTGAATATACTAAAATAAGATGCTGAAAGAACCCAAACAATGGATATTTTCCCCCTTTTTAAAATGGCAGTGTCTTTAAACAGTCTGTCTGGTATAAAGAATCAACCACAATGAAGGAAGACCTGAAAGGTGAAATACAAACTTATTCCTGGCAGAGGAATTCAGAGATCCACTAACAAAGACCATTGATTATAAGACTGAATATAAAACTTGGTTAAATGTCCTTTATTATTTTTTGTTGTTGTCCACAGGATCAACTAAATGGCTCCCCTTCCTGCATCTAACTAATGCATTCATTACTCCTTCAGTGCCAGAGCCCACTGGTCCATTCTTTCTCAGGTAGAGGTGAGAGTTGGAGTTAGGGAGCAGGTCACTTTGCATATCCTGAGAACTGTCCTATCTCTACCCCAAAACCAACCTTGTGCACGATGTGCTACTAAGGCTGCCTTGGAAACTGCATGATCTCTTCCATGTATGAGTAACCTACCAACCAAGCAGCACACTGCTTGCACTGCTGGGCTGCTAGGATCTTCATGCTGCTGCAATATACCTGCATCCTTACACATGTCATCAATGCAGCGAGACAAACTGCCACCTTGCCCCTATGATGGGTGAGATGGCAGGCTTTCATTCTATTAATTCCTCCACCCAATATTTCCAGCACCTAAACCACTAGTTCAACACAGATCACCTGAAATGCAGTCAGGACTTTATTTCTCTGTGCCATGGGCTTGGGAGTTAAATACACTTTCTGTGCTTTGGGTAAACTACAAGACTTTGTTTAGAAGAACCTGAACCTAATTTTTGACATATATAATGAACTGCATTTCTTTATAAGACTATGGTCTCAGATTTACTCACTAATATCTCTACTCCAAACACCCTAAACCTATCTTCAACCCTACTAACTATCTGTGGTTACAGTCAACTACATTGCTTGTAAACCTATATCTCAGCTAGTCTCAGATCTCAGTGAGATCTGACCACAAACTAATCACCCTGGATATACATATTCCACCTCCACCCCCAGCACAAAAGACCACAGTGAAAAACTTCTCAAAAGCAGACTTCACTCTTCTTAAGACTGAGATGGTATCATTTAAGCACACTGGGCCAGTGGATACTACATCCCACAATGCCGAATCCTTCACAAATGCTTTCTATGGACATCTCCAAAAATGCATGGATCATGCAATCCCAAATAAATCCAAGTCCCTCTCCACCAAAGGCAAGCATCCTGTCTGGTGGACCTCAGCCATTAACAAATTGTATAACAAAAGAAGGAAGCTACCGCACGACAGAGCAAAATCCCATAAAGGGAAGACATCTCTGATCAACATTAGCAGAAAACTACATTCTCTCATAAAAACATCCAAGGCCAACTTTGAGAGAAAAATCGCTAAGGACACTAAAGATAACCACTAAGCCTTCTTCAGCTATGTTAGAAACCTAGGCAGAAACCCTCAGATATGCTCAGAGTTAGTTCACAACAACAAAAAATACACTGAACCCACAGATATTGCCAACATTCTGGCTGACATGTTCAGTGCAAATTTCTCCCCTCCCTCTCCCCCAAAAGAAGAAATACTTATCCCAGCTGAATGTAATCTCCCTGTCATCTCAGATGTCCAAGTGAGAACCGCCCTCAACAAAGCTAAAAACACAGCATCAATGGGACCTGACGGTATCCCGGGTTGCGTGCTACGTGAACTCCAAGAGGAGCTAAACCCGCACATAAAAATGCTATTTAACCTTAGCCTTACTACAGGAGATGTACCTGAACACTGGCGTACAGCAACAGTGGTCCCACGCCACAAAGGGGGTACCTCTACAGACCCTGGGAACTACCGCCCCATAAGCTTAACCAGCCTGGTCTGCAAAGCTATGGAAAGAATCATTATGGAACTCATAAACAGAGACATAGGGGACCTACAGACACTTGACCCCACCCAGTTCGGCTTTGTAAAGGGCAGATCCTGCCTTTTGAACCTGGTTGACTTTTTCGAAACAGTCACTAGAGCCATTGATGAGGGCAAGGCAATCCATACAGCCTACCTGGACTTGGCTAAGGCCTTTGACACAATACCCCACTCAGGCATCATAGATAAGCTCAACAGCTTAAACGTAAACCCTTATGTCACTAGATGGATTGCAAACTGGCTAAAGGACAGAACCCATAAAGTTAAAATCGCTGGAGCAATGTCAGACTCAAAGCCAGTCACAAGTGGTGTCCCACAGGGATCTGTCCTGGGACCCCTCTTGTTCGGCATTTATTTCTCAGATGTTAAAGCAAACACAGGAGGGTTGTGGCTGACAAAGTTTGCAGATGACTGCAAACTAGGCGCCATAGTTGATACACCAGCGGATACATACATCCTACAAAAAGGCCTCACAGAAACGGACAACTGGTGCCGGAGTCACGGCCTTAAACTAAATGCCAAAAAATGTATAGTCGTGCCCTTTGGGAAAAACAAAGTGCCCACAAATTATCACATAGACAGCAACCCACTGAGTATGGAAAAAGTAATCAGAGACCTAGGGACCCAAGTCGACAGCGACCTCTCATTTGACACCCACATCGGCAAAGTGGTTAGAAAAACATTCTACCTTGCACACATTATCATGAAGGGATTCACATCCAGATCCAAGGATGTCATTGTACCCCTATCGAACCAACACTCCGGTCAAAGGTATGAAACAGTAAGTGGTTCACGTAGCTTGAACAGCAAGGACAACCAGCTGGTCCGTAGGAAAATAACCAGCTCGTTCGTAGGAAAATAACCAGCTCAAACCCCGTAACTGCAAACAAAAAAGTGAAGCACACCAATCCACATCCGTTAAACCTCGCTCCAATCTGCATACACCAAACGCCAAATAGCGAAATCTTCTTTTTTAAAAACTTCTTTATTGTAACATCTATAAAAACACCTCGGACATATAACTCATCCACCAGTTTAGCGCTTTCATCTGCATAACGCAGACTTCCTCAGAACTGGTGAATACACAGTAATTTCCTTATTTATTTGAATTTTGGCGCCATTTCTCTGATTCCTTAAAGTGATATGCAGAATACTTAAATGATAAACATTATAGGTGTAGAATATTCCGTTCATTCATGTGAGAGCATTCATTACTCAGTAGTGGTTAAAACAATGTAAGGCAATGACAACAAATCCCTACTAATGCCACAATTTCTTACCAAAAATATTTTACAATTCATGTACTTTCACTCTTAATAAAACCATCCATAAATACATGAAATAACAATACTTATTAACTAAACATTGTTATTGAATAACAAAATTAACTAACTATCAATAAATATAATAAATATAATAAATATTATAAATTCATCAATAAATATTATTAAAAATTATTTAAAAATTGTTTCATTAACAAAACATGAATAATTTAAAAGAGTGGCAGTACACTAAAAATAACTTAAAAATAATTTATACATCAAGTACCAAAAATGGTTTAATGCTAATGTACCCCTATACTCCTCCCTCATCAGACCCATGATTGAGTATAATGCCCCATTTGGTATGTACCTCACCTGGCATTTGCAACAGCTGGAGAGACCACAAAAGTACCTCACCAAGAGGATCAAGGGTCTCCAACATATGTCTTATTCTGCCAGACTAAAGAAACTCCAGCTCTATTCAGTAGCATACCACCTGCTCAGAGGGGATCTCTGCCTGACGTACAAGGCCATGTTCAATCAGGAACTGATGGACATGCTCCATCTCAAAAAATCCAAATCCATCAGGACCACGAGAGCTAAAGACTTAAACCTCGGCACAAGTATGAATAGGACATGCTGGAGGGATAGATTCATAACCCAGAGGCTTTCCATGCTTTGGAACAAGATCCCAGTTCATGTTAGGCAGAGCCCCTCACTGACTCTCTTCAAGAGAAATCTTGATGAGTGGATGGGAGATCGTAAGTTTACCCCAGGGGTCACATCTGTGTCACTACTAGACAGGGGCACAGTAAACTAATTATATTATATAAGGGGACCTTCATTGTGTCACTACTAGACAGAGGCACAGTATTCTAAATCTATTCTGTGCATTTTTTGTACCATTTCATGGGGTGGCAAAAGCCACATCACTATGGCTCGGCTTACAAATGCCCCAGGGCAGATAGCCTAGTACTAAACTATGAAACTATGAAACTATGAAACTATAATCTTAGCTACTGTTATTCATGAGTAATATCTGCTACCTCAACTATTAGAATATTTGCCATCTTAAATGGCACCGATGCTATAAGTGTGTAGTACATACTCAATTGTCCTTTACCTAAATATATTATTAATGTTGAACTATGTCTGTTTTACTGCTATTGTCAAACAAAAAGCCTACCTATACTTCTTGTTATCTTGCAATTAAATGTTCTTTATTGTGGAGCTTTTCTCCCTGGGCTTCCACTGAAAAAGAACCTGTGTCCAGTTGGATTTTCCCGGTCAAAAAATGTAAATAAATAAAAAATAAATAAATGTAGCTGCTTTAATATCCCACAGCATACATGCATAACACAACAGTAACTTGGGTGAGGAGAACAGGGCAGGTCCCTCAGGTTCAATTTGTTAATAGGTACAATTAGCAGGTGTCAAGGGTGTAGGCATGCAGCAGTGGCACTGATTTATGACACTAGGAGAATATCAAGGCCTCATAGAATGCTGTTACTGCATATGCAATCATGAAACACTGAATCACACTGCGCTGGTAATTCACTGTATCAAGTTGCTTTGGGCAGTTGTCCAGTTACACAATTCAGAGCAGAAGATTATTTCCTGATCAATTTTATGTTGAGGAGAGGATCAAGTTGTGGGAAAAACATAGAGTGGCAGATATACTGATTAACCTGGTTTAATCAAAAAACCCTGTAAGTGACAGGTGTCCCTGGTGGTGCATATGGTTAATAGACCATTTTGCCACAAACTGAAATGACTGTAGTTTTATGAACTGTATTCATGCAGTTATGACTCTTTGTATCCAAGAAGGGAGAGAAGACAAGTTTTATGTATCGAACACTTCCTCTCTCTTCAAGGTCTTCCAGTCTTCGAGTTGATATATATATTAAGTCTGGGGGTGTGTTGGACTGCCCCCATGTTGCGAGTGCAGTGGGGCTTACACCTCTGAAAAAGACAAACTTGTTTGTATTTTTAGTTTTTGACTTAGTAGCATTGCGCTGTGTGGTTTATTTTATATATTTTTAATTGTGGTTAAGTGTTAGCTTAGAATTTTTTCTTTGTTGTTACTATGTCTGGTGCAGGTCTCTTGCTGTCAATGAAGTGTTTTCAAAGCTGAGAATTTATGGTTGGAGATGGTTTGTGTGTTGGTGCGATAATCTATCAATGTTTAGTATGGCACACTGGAGTTGATATATGTGCATGTCTCACTCACACATACCAACTACCGTATGCACACAGGCTCCACTGTCATGCTTGCAGCAATACTGAGCATTCATACCTATGAATCAAAGTGATTTTGCCTAACCTTACTATGTAATAAAACCCTTACTTGTGTATCATGGCATTAGAATGATTTTACTTTGTCCATGTTGTGATGTCCCAACTCTGGGCCAGTAATCAAGGAGCCTGAATCCTCACCACTGACACTGGAGAGGGATATTTACTTGGAACAAAAATGGATACACCCAGTATTTCCAGATGCAGCTGTCTGTATCAAGCACAGTTTCCCATAACAGCACACAGGGAACACACTCAGTCTGGGGGCTGGTTTTCTCTCTCTCTCTCTCTCTCTCTCTCTCTCGCTCTCTCTCTAGATCCCCAGTAAGACTCCTCACTGTGACAGCTATAGAGCAGAGTCATCAGCTTAGTGTCCAAGCCAAGTCTTCTACTACTCTTTCTGTAAAACTAGTGCTTTGTGTCCCTGCTCCAAGCACCTGACACATGCACTCTTTGAGATTTGATTTTCACACACACACGCACACAGACACACACACACACACACACACACACACACACACACACACACACACACACACACACACACACACACACATGGAAAGGCCGGCACAGATTTACTATCTATGCTCCCTTCTGCCAAGACTATAAGTAGATATACTGCTACCACACACTCCAAAGCCAGATACTCTAAGGCTCTTACAAGGGTACTCATTTATACTGAGTGAAATTAATATTAATACAAATGTTAAGTGTTTGGCCAATGCAGTAAGGCTTTCAGGAGTGACCACAGTGTCACCAAATAGATGTAAATCCTCCCAAAGTTTAAAATATTCTCTAAAGGACAAGCCACAATGAAAAGTTTAAATATATTTAATAATAACTGGTAAAAGAACATGAAAATACTAGATGTCTATTTATAATAAACAGAGTTTCAATCACACGAAACATTAAAAATAACACAGGTGGACAGGTTCACACAGTTACAGAAAAACAGCACTTAACTAATCTCACTATATTTTCCTGAGTGATCTAAAGAATTTTTATTTCCTGGTTACTTATGTGAAGAAATTAGACACTGTCATGTATGCCAGTGTGTCTGGCTGAAGTTTTTGTACATAATTTCAGATTAACCTGTGTATTATATGCCAGCAAGACTAACTATGGTATTGTAAATAAGTTCTTACATGTTGATTTATAATCTGTACAGAATGTTTTAAAGACCTGAGTAATGTTCCTTTATATTTCTAACCGCTAATACTTGTGAAGAAGACTCTAACTGCAGACTGTCTCAGAATCAGATGATTTGCAGACAATGTCAATGGAATGTTGACAATTGCTATATGTTAATGTCAGAGGCTGAAAGACAGGAAGGAACTTTAGGAAACAGCTGTTGGTTCAAAATATGAAATGAAAATTAGAACTGGAAGAGTTGTGACAGTTAAGGAAGTCTATAAAAGAGCCTGCTGATGACAGTTGAAGTCAGTTGTTGTTGCTGCCAGTTAACAGCCAGTTACAGTTGCCAGTTGCAGTTGTCAGTTGTTCACAGTTGTACTCTGCAGTGGATACCTAAAAGGACTCACCAGGAACTATAAGCCTGCCTTTGCTGTGTTGTAATAATTTAGTTTATATCAGGGACAATTTTCTTAAGTCAGGTAGGAAAATTATAACTAATCAGAGTTTTTGTAAATGTTAGATATCTATCCTTCAGTATTGATTTTTTCCTGGTGATTGAGTTCTGTTTGTTTATTGGAAATTGCTGTTTTATATTTATAATAATTTTGCTCATTATTAAATAATTTTATTAAGTTACATTGTGGATGGTCTATCAGTGTTTTTTTTAGTGATTTGAGAGTGGTTATACCTGCTTTGATAACTTCCCGGGCCACTCTAAAAGCCTGGTTGCTTTAGGTCATTTGCTATCAGTTGTTCTAATATCTAATTTTCACAACTGGACACCCCTTTAAAAGAACATTTAGATTCTCTGATTGTTGGCAGCATGTTACTGTATTATTTGGGGAAGTGACACAGCTGGAAATCTGTGTCAAGCTTTCCCAGAAGTGTTTGGATGTGTGAGATTTAATTTAGTTAAGTGTAAGTGTATTAGAGGTCTTAAACCGAGACGCATTGCTCTGAAGTGTCTAATAAGGAATTGTATTTGGAGTGGGCAGAAGTATACACTCCAGACCCAGGTTATAGAGCATGTTCCTGCTGTGCTCTTAGGGGAAAACTGGGAAATATTATGCCTGTTTAAGTGGCAGTCTCCTACTGGAGTCAGTAGTGATGACTGAAGCTCTTTAGTTACTGACCCAGGATAGTAAGGGACATTATATATTTTTGGAAGTCCTGTGGGATATTGTCTGGACATCACAACTTACTAGAGCAAGGCAAGATAAAGTAGGTGAGAGATCCTGCTTTGTCAAGTTACAAAAACAGACTGCCCTGTGACTTCAATCTCACCTAGTATTAAAACATCATTTTTAGTGATGGATTACAGAATAACATCACATACATTTAGTCATATGACTTCTGTTTCCCATACTCCTGCTTTGGCTAGGAGCTGCCAGGAATTAGCACATATGAGTTACAATACATATCTCGAGCTTTGCTAAAGTTTATTGCAACATCTGGAAGCTGTAAAACAATTTTAACACTTCTGCACTTTCTACAGAGACTAACAAACCATACTTCTTACAGACACTGTGTCTCTGGCTTCAGTCAAAACTGTGATATAGCATCTTTATAGGCTCAATAATTTAATTCCAGAACATTTTTTCAAAGTTAGCTGCAACTGGACTGTGATTAACCTCTTCTCTTTCAGTATCCTTTGTTGCAATATATACAATTCAACATTTCAACAGTTACAACAATACATGTACATTTCTTTTTCAGTCCAGCAGGATACATTCTTAATACAAGCAGCTTTACAAATACATTTTTAACACAAGCATCTGTACAAATCAGTTTGATATACAAATGACATATCATTCATTACAAAATACCAGCTAGCTGTGCTGGCATATGTTACACATCCACTGCTCTACTTCTCCTGGCATAGCTGGCAATACCTCACATCATCATACATGTAAAGCCAGGAATAAAAGAAATTATACTATCATCCATGGAGTGAAAGGATAACAAGACAGTAATCTTTCAATTAGTGGAAAAGGTTTATGGAGTTTCCATCAGCAATGGTTTTATGGTCGATATTAGTCCCTAAGTTAAGTCATATAAAAGATAAGTGGCACTTAGGCCGAATGAAATTTATGAATATTCTTTAGTAATAAAATATTCAGTTCATTAACAAAGCTATAATGATATGTGTTAAGACAATCAGATATACAGAGCAATATCGAATTTTATACCAGTGATCAGCTTATGTAACTGTTTTTCTAACAATGTATTTATCCATTAGTCTATCCTTGCATTTTACTGTCTATGTTTTCAGGCATGCATCTGTTTAATTTCACTGTGCTTGACCTGTAACCCTGATTGTGCATGCATAACCTATCAATGTGTCATGCTGTCTGTCAATATGTTTGTGTGTGTGTGTGTGTGTGTGTGTGTGTGTGTGTGTGTGTGTGTGTGTGTGTGTGTAAAAATGTTTACAAAACCCGTTTCAACAAGGCCTCAGTGGAAATATGTAAAACAGAAGTGTTTCACCTTTTTCAGTCAGGAATGCACAACAGATCCAAGGTCTTTAGTAATGCAATTTAAACAAACAAGTCAAGCTTTTCCAGATATGGATACCTCTGTCATACCTCTCAACTACTTAGTGCAAGAAATCTGGACAATGCCTAAAATAATGTGGGGACAAAGGCCCAAAATTAGTGACAGATTGCAAATATTGCTAATACAAACTTACAAGGTTGCTCAAATAACAGGTTTTGCTTTAGCATGCACATTCTGAATGATTCTAAGTCTGAAAATCAATTGTATGTCATTACTTAGTGACTTCAATCCTAAGTGATTTGCCAGAAAAAACACAGATTTTTATGAGGAATAGAGTAAAAATATGATGCAAAAATCTGGACATTCTACGAAAATCTATACAGTTGAGACGTATGTGTGACCTGTTTCAGTGTTCAAGTCCAAAAAAAGTTTACAGGCTCCAAATGAAAAAACAGTTTAATGTAGAACGGATACAAAAACAGATAATCCCAGTTAGCACTTTCGTCTCATTCAAATTAACTCAGAGACTTCTTCAGACTAAATTATCTGGGCACACCCAACACTTTACATATTCTAAAAATCACATGATCAAACTAAATCACATGACAAATTTAAAAAACTTATAAAAAATATATAATGACTTAAATAAAATCTCTTAAACACTCTACTAATGTTTCAAGTCTTTTTCTTTTCAGATACATTACAAATTCTTCTGTATTGTTAAGACCTGCTGGGAAGCAGGCATTAAGCCTAACTTAAAATAAATAAAAAGTTCCCAGAAAACTCGAGGTGCAAGTAAAATAAATCAATAAATGAAAGAGATAAAAAGCACTTCGACACAGCAGAGATAGGCAACTAATTTAATCACAACAGGTTAGCACTTTCACGGTCTCTCAAACAACCGCTTCATCAGACAAACATTTCATAAAACAGCCAATATTTAAAAAACTATGAACCAATGAGAATGTCATATTAATTAACTATCTTATTCAACTTAAAGTAAAAAAAACAAATATATAAAAAAGCCTAACTTGCCAGCAGTATTCAAGCCAGCCTAGCTCTTCCTCAATATTTACAGCATTATGGCTACTGGTAAGTACTTCCAAAACTATAAATTTGAACTCAACCTTGCATTTGTTCATCTTATAGTGTTTATTCCATGCATTCTTTTCATCCCCAGTTTGAACAGCATACTTATGCTCATAAAAACTTCTATATAACTCGCGGGTAGTTCTTCCCACATAGAAGGATTTACATTCTACACAAAAGTTCAAGTATACAATATTTTTAGACATAACTGAACAGCCTGATATCTTAATTGTTTTATCTCTTATCACAACCTCATTAGAATCTGTATAAATATACTTAGACATATTACAATTCTGGCACTTAATCATCCCACATTTTTGTTTCTTATCTTTGGGATTATTCAATTTGCCTTGAAAATAATTTTTATAATTTTTAGCTCTTTTCTGGGTAAACTTGGAGTAATCCCCTAGTCTATGGGGTAATTCACTATTTGCTTTAAATATACCCCGATTCCTATTTATTATTTTTTTTAATAGCTTTTGAGTCCACACTATTTTGTATAGCCATTGACGTTCCATATCTAAACGGAGGCCTCCCCTCTCTAATTTGCCATTTATTTATTCTTCCTTCAATTTCTTCTTCAAATAATTTATTTACCTCTACTTCAGGGTACCCTCTTTTTATTATTTTGTCACAAAATACATTTGCTTCTTCCACAAAATCTACATCTTTTTTCATTAATCTGCTTATTCTAGACAGTTGTTCTTTTACTATATGCATTTTAGTTATCTGGGTTGCATACTGGAAAAGTGCAGGTGCATATTATTGTTTCACTGTTGCTAGACTTCCTGCTTATATGACAAGTGGAAGATAACTTATGATGTAATACATCCGGCTCCTGTGTGAATGATCTTATTTCATGGATAGCCCTTACCAAATGAGGACAATAACAGCAACAAGAAAAAAGCAAGATTTCCTACACACACACACACACACACACACACACATACATGTATGTATATATATATATATATATATATATATATATATATATATATATATATATATATATATAGGGGGTCTACTTCATAACATTGAAATTTCATAACATTAAATATCATAACATTGAGACTATAATATCGAAAACACTGAAAACTCAGAACATTGAAAGTGTGCTTCATAACATTGAAAACTACATTGCACAAGTAAATAAGACCACCTCCACTTGCAACAACACCTAACTAACAAACACACTTTCTGCTACATTTCTGTAGGGGCGAGCCCCCCTGCACCCCCTACGTGGGAAGTTCTGTCCCCCACACCCCTGTAGATTAAACATACCAACTTCAAGATCACACTTCAGTGGAAAAAAGTTCATTTCCTAACCTCAGTGTATGGTGACTGCGATACAGTGAGATTAGAAAATTAACTTTTTTCCACTGAAGTGCGATCTTGGAGTTCGTATATTTAATTTATGGGTGGGCAGAGCCCCCCACATGGGGAGGTGCAGGAGGGGGCTTACCCTCCTGCAGAAACACAGCAGAAAGTGTTTTTACTGAGTGAATGGCAAAAGTTAAATTTGCAAACCAGTATTGGTTACTTGAAATTACTGTCGGTGGCTGCTGAGAAAGAAGAAATGAAATTAATGTCCCAAATCAGAAATATCTGGACTTGTGTAAAACATACGATCCTGATTTAACAGTGAAGCATATCAATGACATGTTGGAGAGTGTATTTGTGTATAGTCAGAAACTAACACAAATCAAACTCAAGAAATTACACAGGGACAGATTAGACTTCTCATAGGGCCATGACTTTATGTGGCCGAGATCTACGAATAATATTAACAATGGCAGTAATAATTTGAGTTTAGAAGCAGCTTCAGCCATTCATTCCAACAATAGAACTACTTCCAATAAGAATTCTGCCAATAATGGAACTGAGTTAACATCATCGACCAATCGGAATCTTAATATGACCCAGGACATGCAAGAAGGGTTGAACCAAACAACAATAGAGTTAGGCTGTGATGCACCGGCAACCAAGACAACAGTGCCTGAAAAAAGAATTATTACAACTGAATCGCAAGTACACCGAACGGTAAACAGTTGCTTTTCTGATGGTTGTGAGACAGAAGACGCTTTCCACCATACCAACACCCCTTCTTTTTTAGGATGTCCAAGACCTCCTGGCTTGAATTTCCCTCTTCCCACAAGGGACAGATCAACAAGCCGAGGGAAGGGTGGACCGAATCTAACACAACCGAGAGGGTGTGACGAGAAACAATCGGAAACACACAGATGGAATGGTGAGTCCATTTACCATCAAGAAAGCTTTTTTGAACAGCAAAACTCAATAATTAATTTATCCACTCATATTCTATCTGTACATGAATGTACTATGTTAGGGAAAGGACTTTCCTTCAACCCAGCTCTTGACTCTGACATTACTGATGTCGTACTTGACATCAAGCTGTTTTCAAGGAACTTGATGTTAAAAATTTTATATGCAAATAATGGTGATAGTAATGATAGTAATGACTGTGCTTTTAAAAAAACAAGTTCTTTCATGCCTAAGTTAAGTCCTCTAATTTCTGCATTTGAACAAGTCTGTATAGATGATGCATACAAAGTTTTTTATGAACAAAAAATGAATCACTATAGGAATAAGTGGTATAACTTATCTAAAGATGAAAATGCAGCATTAAAAAGCTTACAAGTGAATCCATCTATCGTGATATGACCTGCAGATAAGGGAGGGCAAATTGTTATTTCAGATAGAATAGATTATGATAGAAGAATGTTTCTGCTATTAAGTGTTGATACTTTTTATCAGATTATCAGCATGACATAAGTTAGTAGGATGATTTCACATGTACACAATAGGATAAGGGAAATGGCCAGAATGAATCTTATTGATGAAGGTTTACTTAATTATTTTCTTATATTTAAACCTACAATACCTATAATCCAAGGCTTACCTAAAATACACAAAAATAGGGTGGATCCCCCCATGAGACCCATTGTAGCTGGCAGTAATTGGTGTACAGAAGCTATTTCCATTTTTCTTGAAAAGTTCCTGAGGAAACTTTTGGAACATTCAAACCATATATTGAAGGATACTGAACAGTTTATTAGGGACTTATACAGCTTCAATCGTGAAAGAGAACAGGCTAGAGTGAAAAAGTTATTACTAGTTACCCTCAATGTTGTGTCACTCTTTACTGTTATTCCCAACGAATATGGGATTCAGAGTGTTATCAAATTAATGTCTGATGCACAAAAATATGACAATAATACAATGAATCTGATACAACCCCTACTGAACTTAGTCTTAAAAAACAATGTTTTTATGTTTAGAGATAAGATATATTTACAATGCAATGGGGTAGCCATGGGAACATTATGTGTTAACGGTTATGCTAATGCAGTAATGCTGAAATGGGAACAGGATAACAAAGTTATAAGTAAATTTAAGGATGATGTCTTGTTCTTCTGTAGATTTGTGGATGACCTCTTTCTGTTATGGGGTGGGTCCATAGAACAACTTATGTTATTTCTTGATTATATTAACACTTCAACACACTTTTTTAAATTTACTAGGAATTGGTCTTATAGTAAGGTCAACTTTTTGGATGTTTCCATCTTACAGGAGCTGGTTGGCAAATTAAGCACTCAAATGTATAGGAAGGAGTGCCATGTCAACAGTTTATTAAGCAGAGATAGCATGCACCCCCAATTTGTCTTTAGGAACGTAGCACAAAACCAGGCATATAGGGCATCCAGATTGAATGCCAGAGAGCCAGACTTTATAGTACAACTTGATAAGACAGTTACAGAATTAACAGAAAGAGGTTATGATCAGAAGCATGTGAACTGGAGCATTAGCACTGTTAGAAAACTCAGACAGAGTAGAGCCAAACCTTATTTTTCAGAACGAACTGAAGACATTACTTTAAAAGTAAAGACTACACAGAAATTAAAAATGTGCTTCAGTTATTCGAGAAATATAAGACATTATACAAATATTATAGACAATAATTGGAATATTCTGACTTCTGATCAACACATTTGTAATCTGATAGGTAAGCATCCACAATTTACTTTTAAAAATAAGAAATCATTGAGGAGACAACTTTGTAACCCCAGGGACCAAATTATGACCAGTGATAATTCTGGAACTATACCCTGTACTAAATGTCAGTTTTGTAAGTTCATTGATCAATGCACAGTTTTTCAACATCCAGACACTGGAGAAATTTACACCTTTAGAACCAGTGCTAATTGTGGTTCATCTCATGTGGTTTACCTAGCAACTTGCCAGACTTGTTACAAATTTTATGTCGGCAAGACTGACAGACTACTGAGGGATAGGATAAGAGAGCATATATACCACATAAAAAAGGGCAGCATGTTCAATGCCCTAGCGAAACATGTTAAGGAGACAGATGTACAACACATCTTTACATTTAGGGTACTAGGTAAAAGCTATGTTAACTTGAGGGGAGGTAACATTAGACTCCGAACTGAGAATTTAGAAACTAAATGGATTCTGAAACTAAGAAACACTGGCCATGGTTTAAATGATTGTGTACCATTGAGACCTATTCTCAAGAATAGGCCACTTTGTAGGTGATATTATGTTTAGACATATATTTTTATTTATTATTTTTTATTTTTTCATTTGTGTATATCTGTTTTAGATATATATATATATATATATATATATATATATATATATATATATATATATTATACTTTATTTTTAACATAGTATTTGGTGTTTTACACTGATATTTTTATGTAAATTGTTTCTATGTTGTAGCCTACTCAACTGCTGCTTTATTCCTTTAAGATAATTAATATTAAACCACGTGATGTAATGATTGCTGGTATAAAAGCAGGTGTGTCTGTACTTTGTTTTATACACTTGAAGAAGCCTGTTGGTGAAAGTGCTTGTGTTTTTGTAATAAAATTACTTGGAGATACCGGAGCCATACCTCAGTTTTGTTTTTTCGTTTGGATTGAGATTGTATTTGTTACTGAGGTACCTGGTTGCTGTTGGGACTGTTTTTTACTTTTATTGTAGTAGAAAATGTTTGTTACGTGTTGTTATAGATGGAAAGGATGTTATTTACATATGCATTGTAATTTTCAGTGTTATGAAGCACACTTTCAATATTCAGAGTTTTCAATCTTTTGGGTTTTCAATCTTTTGGGATTTTTAGATGTTTTGGTCTCAATGTTATAAAATTCAACGTTATGAAATTTCAATGTTATGAAGCAGACACATATATATATATATATATATACACATATATATATATATATATATATATATATATATATATATATATATATATAGGATCACTACATAATCGCGAAAGTTTGAAATACCGAATTTCAAACTTTTGAGATTATATAACCGAAACCCCTAATTACTGAAAGACCAGAAGCGCAAATTTCAAAATCCTGATCATCGGGAGTTTGACATTCGCGCTTCTGGTGTTGCAGTATGGTGGAAGGTCAGGTAAGTATCTATGTTTAAATGTGTTGGTTAGGAGTTTAGTGTGTAAGTGTGTGTTGTGACTGTGATGTGTGTGTGTGCGAGGGGAATGTAGGTGTGTGGTGGTGTTTCGTGTGTTTGTGTATGTAGTGCGACCTTGGAGTTAGAATATTTAAGTAAGGGGGTGTGGGGGGCACAGGGGAGTTTTCTCCCCTGGTTGTCTGTAGTTTAGATTTGTGTGTTTGTGTTCTGGGGGAAGGTGTGTGCATGTGTATATGTGTGGTTATGTTGAGTGTAGTTTTCGGTAGTTTGAATTTCGCAGTTTTGATGTTTCTGTATTTTAATGTTTCAGGTATTTGGTCTTGGGATTTTGGGCATCGGTAGTTTGGGTTTTCGGGATTTAGTAGTGGTTTTATACACACACACACACACACACACACACACACACACACACACACACACACACACACACACACATACACACACACACACATGCACATAAAAGACCAAAGTAGAAAGGCCCATGTAAAATGCAGATATATGTGCATAAACATATTTCTAAAACTTTTACCAGAGAATCACAGATGGTGATTATATTGTGTATATAATGCGTGTGGTGGTAGGGGTGGATATTTCACTCCTACCATCACTCACTATATACATGCTGCCTATCACTGTATGTATGCATATAGGAAAGGTTCTTTCATCTGCCTGACTGCAAACCCCCACAGATAGACAGATAGACATGCACACATACACACACACATGCCAACATATGAACTATGCATGTCAAAAACACATGTATCTCAAAAACTCTGCTTTATTAATATTATTATTATTATTAACACTATGGGAAAGATACTACAAGACATTCAGATTATTCAGACTCTGATCTGTGTTCTCAAATATACATTTTTTTTTTCTGTTAGTCCAAAAGCAAAACATATATTCTGTCTCCCAGTCTTGTACTATCAGCAATGCTATGCAGAGGGAGAAGCGACATGAATTCAGCTCTGTTACGGATGAAATTGCCGTTTACTGCTCCTTTAAAATGTTGTTTGCAAGGTTAGAAGAAATATATCACTACTTGCTTATCAGCACACTGTTTAGGGGTGGAGCAAATAAAAGGTTGATCCCTGACTTTGAGAGCTCTCTCAGAGCCACAGGCGGAAAGGATTAAAAGGAAGAGCATCAGGACAAAAACTTCAAACCACCTTCTTTAAGTGGGAGACCAAGCTGTGGCAGCCAGCCAAACCTCTGAAGAAGAAATAGCAGCAGAAAGGACAGGAATTTATGCCAACCTTATCTCAAAGAAAGGATTTAAACGAAGACTGTGTAACCCCCTACTCATCTTCATTTTCATTTTAAAATGTCTGCAAGAGACATTTTCAGTCATATGGAGCAATATTATAAACTCAGCCTAACCTTCAAACATTAAGCAAAGTAAAATATTTTTGTCTTCTTCTCCTTTTTTCAGTCTGTTACTTTGCATTCTATACACTCTTATCACAAAGTACTTTTAGGTCTTCTGCCTTGTTCTTTGTTGGAATGTCCCAAGTCTGTGTTTCCAGCATTTCACTAATGGCCGGTAAGCAACAAGCATATAAACTTCACACCCTTTAGGAACCCTTTAACACTAGTCTTAAAAGACAGGTGGGTACAAAGTGAGTACTTCAGAGCCTTCTTTTATAAAACAAAGTTAATGTGTCTATGACAAAGGCTATCAAGCACATCGGCATGCAGTAAGGAATTTCACCGATCACTGATTGATTGCAGCTGTGTTCGCCAAACTGCAGTCATTCATATACTTGATTATTTTACTGTCATTTTGTCGCCCTGTACTGAACTAAGAAATGAATTAGCAATGGGTGCAGTTTCTGAGTTTAGATTTTCTCCACAGCTGTGACTCTCTGGATTTCTTATATACAAATTAAGGGTGTGTATGAGCTGGACCAAACCCCCCCCTGTGAAATGGACAGGGGAATTCTGCCCCTTGGGAGGTACAATGAGGATTTGCCCACCCAATAAATATATTATGTTGTTTTGTATCACTGTCATATACTTTAAATAAATGTTCTGTCTGAAGCATGATTTTGAATATCGTTTGATAATTGTATGCTGCCATTATCCATGGTTTAAGGATTTGCTTTTTTACTATAATCATTAATTTGTTTTGATGCTTTGTTTTTCAATAGTGTGGAGTTCATATTTATGGCATGGATAGTACAGATGATGCTGCACACCTGAAAGGTACTGAAATACAACCACAAGACAGGGACAAAGAGGTGTAACTGATATTTCCAGAAAGGAAAGCAATGCACCAAATGATCTCAATCCCAGAGGGAGAAACTGCTTATTAGGAATTTGCCAGCATTTACTCTAGTGTCATGAGGACACAAACAACAGATGGAGAATGGTCTCCATCTATATGTTTGAGAACTGCAAATGAGATCCTTGGAAAAGACAGAATTTAGGTGATCAAATGGTGACTTCAAAATTGTTCTCTCCCTCTCTTAGAGTATTCTCTCTTCTTCAAGGTTCAGTAATTGCAGAATATATATCTATAAGTAGCAGGAGTCTGGGGACACATACCACACATCCCTGATATTAATGGGTGTAGGATGGCTTGCCCCCCCATAAAAAAAATGCTCTTTAGGCATAACAGTGAGTTTTGCACTTAACTAGTATGGTTCAAGGATCACACTTACGTCTTTGGAAGTTTACTTGCAAAAAAGGGTCTCAGTGTTTTAGTAGGGTGCCATGGAGAACGCTTTAAGTATTTACGTAGTAAGTTGTGATCACAGGAAGTTCTTGCTGTTTCTGCACATTTTGTGTTCTTCTTCAACAGTAGGTAAAATAACCTTAGTTCCTTATATTCTGCAGAGCTGTCGTGAAGACTGCAAGTCAAGCACAAGTAGTTCTCATCTGATCCCAGTACTGACACTCTTTTGACGTGTGTGTGTGTGTGTGTGTGTGTGTGTGTGTGTGTGTGTGTGTGTGTGTGTGTGTGTGTGTGTGTGTGTGTGTGTGTCTCACACAGCGAAAACACATGCTTAACAAACACAATCTCAATAAAAGAAGTAACCACAAATAAAATCACTGAGAAGCACACAAAACATAAAAAAACAACACCCCTCTACACTCCCCAAGTTGGGATGTGCCTCCTCCACACCCACACTAGCTTAAAATTATCAACTTCAAAATCGCACAATACTGCCAAAAGGGGAAAATGTAAACCATGTTTCTGGTGTTCAGTAATCTCACAGTAATACTGGTTTCCCACTCATTCATTTTCTAATGCATTACTTTCAATGAGTTCATCTACGTATCTATCTCTCTCTCTCTGTCTATGTATAAATCTATTGTTGTAGACTGTGGTCTTTAACTTTCTAATTTCATAAAGGTATATAAATCACAATATTAAAGCTGCCGATGGACAACGTACAGTCAGTGCAAGTGAAGATGCAATAGAAAACTTCGGGTATTTTTCAAAGGAGGAACTGACTCCTAATGATTGCTTTGTCTTTGAAACCCATACTACCTTACCCTACAGTACATTTCAAAGAGGTTAAAATATCAAAATATTGTTGATTAAACAGGGTAGGGGGTGTGTCAGATGATTATATTATAAAACACACAATGCATTGTTATATGAATATAGGAAAACTCAGGGTAAAAATGAAGATTCCTTATCCCTCTATAAAATGCAGAGGCAATTTTTCTTTCCTATTCTCTCTCTCTTTCGAACACACACACACACACACACACACACACACACACACACACACACACACACACACACACAGACACAGACACACACACACACACACACACACACACACACACACAGACACAGACACACACACACACACACACACACACACACACACACACACACACACACACACACACACACACATACACGTATTCTTTGTGGT
This sequence comes from Protopterus annectens, assembly GCF_019279795.1. Lineage (NCBI taxonomy): Eukaryota > Metazoa > Chordata > Ceratodontiformes > Protopteridae > Protopterus > Protopterus annectens. Next base: position 844,989,484 of record NC_056733.1, on the reverse strand, counting down.
AAATATTTTTTACTAAGACCCAAACCATCTAGCAAACAATGCATAATCCAATTAAATGCTTTAATTTCATGGTATGCCTTTTTTGTCTTTCACCTTATTCATTGTGGTTCACAATAACCTTTTAAATCCAGCCATTCCAAATAACAAAATCATCAGAATTCTGACACTACCAAAAGTCTAGCACTAGTAAATATCTGTAGACTTCTGTAAATACAAGCTAGTTACATTATTTTTGAGAGAAATATATTATATTAAAATAATGCAGCACTTGCATAAGTTACACTGTACTTATTTACTGGGTGTGAACGCCCTTCAGCACAGGTAGAAGAGTAAAGCTGAATCACCTGTTATGGCTTCAACACATGACGTAGTCATGTCTAATGTGAACAGTTTAAAACTATTGAAAACCATTCAGCAGTAAAATGTAATTTTGTGATAAGTTTACTTACGTAATTGTGTTAAAGTGCATCCCCAGGAAGTATCAGGCCCTCTTTAAAACAGTTTGCAAGGTCAATCCCTTAGCCTCTTGCAGAAAGTACTGGAGAGAATAGTGTACAAACAGCTATACTGCCAACTAAAGCATCACAATATTGTCTGTAACAGACAGCTTGGCCTTCAGCCAGGAGATGGAACCTACATACCACTGATGAATAATGTTACCTACACTATGTCAATACACTTATGTGGGTGCCACATTCAAACACAAACACCTTCACCTTGACTTACTGACTGCTAGAGTTAGTAAAACATTTCCATTCCCTAGACCATTCTTTTCAATACACAGGCCGTGGTACTGCAACATCTTCTTCACCCCATACTGCATCTGAGAGATAATCTTATGAAAAAAATGTTTTCTTTTTTTTTCCCATTTTTCTTCCCAGTGATTTTTGTCTCTGCTGCATAATCCTCCTTTGCTTCTAATAAGGTCCATGGCAAGTTCTCTGGTCTATCTTCACCATGATGGTCCCCCAGCAGGGAGAACTCATAGGATCAGTGGAGGTAAAGATCACCTCTGTAGTGGGAGAGAAATGAGATAGCTGGATGCATCATGCTGCTGGCTTGGCTGAAGGATTTATTTTTCACTTAACTACTCTTCTTGTCTGCAAGGAACATGGCCATGATGGTGGTACTTGTTGGGGAATACTGAACCTTATGAGGTACATTCCTTGCAAAGTTATTGATGCCATCTTGGTCTGACCCTCTGTCAAAAGCAATGAGCCCTGGTGCCTCCAGCTCATGGATCACTAGCTAAAACTGGTTCATCTGGGTCATAGTCCAGGCTTCATCCCCCTGCACTATACAGCCTACTGTGAAAACTACTCCATAATTTCTCACTTTGCCACGGACATCACCAAACATCAACATGGACTGTAAACAATGCTGTAATTTGCTGTAGTCCTGGTTAAATAGATGTGGTTTATACATAACCCAAACCAGCCTACAAACAGGGAATTCCCATTTACCATTTATACAGTGCAACTGATGTAGTACAGAGGATACACCTGCAGCAGAGTGAACACATACATGATTTATAAGTAGGACTGTGAATCTCTCAGGTAGTACTCAGTGTGATCTACACTACAATGAATGGTAAACAAATCACTGCTTTCTCCACCAGGACATTAACCACCATGCTCAGGGAGAGTAGGTGGTACACATAGCTGGTAGGGCACACACCATACGGGTACTGTATGTTCTGTATAACAACTGTGCATAGATTAGGTGGCATGTAGCACTGCAGAATATGTGTCCAAACTGAGTAATGCACTTGATTCTTGGGATGAAGGATAGTTTTACTTGGGGAACACATGGCCAAAAACACTGTGCTCCCTAATATGTAACACTATATTAGACATTGGAGGACAGCAGCTTCAGCACACAAGACATGGGCGGGGCAGCAATTTTACTCAGGGGTTGTATAGCAGTGCAGATCACAAAACCTAATATATAACAATGCAGTAATTGCTTTGGGAACAATGTGCACATGCTAGAGGCACACAGCAGTATGGCACTGGGCACTGTATAGGACATAAACACAGATAGCACTGGAAAAAAGTGTACAGTACAGGTGTAGTAGGGCCCTCAGTAGTACTATGGACACTATAGGAGAGAAGTGCACTGTGACCTAAATGTTTATATTCCCTCCTCCCTGTCGGTGAGATATGGGAATACAGTTGCTCATGAGGTCTGCGGAGAAAGCTGTAAGTAGACCCCATCATTGATTCAAGACTAGTGCATGGCACTAGGCTACAAGGCTTTGAAATTAAGACATTTTATGAACTGTCTAAGCAAAGTAGCCATTCCTGTGTACTTTCACTAATTTGCATCTTTTAAGCTTTGCTTAGTACTCTGTGACTGACATCACACACATACATAGTCTTGCTGTGTTACTAGCTCATACTGGACTGATGTCAACAGTGCTCACCTCCACATGGTTATAAATTTATGTAGCTGCTGTGGTACAACATTCGTAACACTTTAAGGGTCACAGCGGCAAACTGACCTGCTTTGTTTGCTGTAATTGCTTCTGCTACTATATATGTTCCATTCTTGTATATAGCATCATCATCATCATCATCATCAACCTATTTCCCATTTTTATATGGAGTTGTGGTCTTGTATCTGCTGTCACCACCTATTTCAATTCACTCTCCTACCTTCTTCAATAGTCATGCTTGACTTAAATAGTTCGTGTCTCATGCAATCCAGCCATCATTTGGCTGGATATCCTCAGCTCCTCTTGCCTTCAGCCTGTGCCTCCCAAGTGTGTTTTAGCAAATGATTTTCTGCTTTCCTGCATATGCAATCAAATCACTCCAATACATTCTCGTTGACTTCCTGCAACTGAGACTACTTTGGCTTCAGCACTTTTCTTTATCTGTCCTGCATTGTGAACCCTACTACCCATATCATGCAGTTCATTTCCATAATTTCAGGCTTGTTCAACTGCTCTGCCTTCACTGCCCACATATCACATGATGGAAAGCATACCTCCCAACCGTGCCAAATTACTCGGTTTTTACCGAGTTTTGGGGTTTAAATGAAGGGGTGCCACGATTCCCGAGTGGCACCCCTTCATTTCCGTTTTTTTCTTTTGTTTTTTAAAATTTCCGCACTGTCAGAGCTGATGTCATCACATGCATGATGACATCAGCTCCATCAGGGCTACCAGCCCGTCAGAATTGAGCTCAGTCATTTCCAGCTGGCAGCTGCAAAAATGTGAGCGGGAAGCAACAAACAGTTGCTGTTGTGGATTTTAGTCTGCAAGTGAGTGGGAACGGCTCTGGAAATGCAGTGGAATGAAGACAGGAACAGCAGCAGCATGAAGTAAGGGTGTGTGTATTCTTCATTTCACTACCTCTCACAGTTCTGCAGACAATGCAGTGCATGAAACAAATGCTTGAGCATTACCAGCTTTTGGTGAATGCAGGAACAATGCTTTGATATCAGATCTGTTTCTCATGGAGCATTAATTATTCTCATGCTTAGACCTAAATCTTTGTAGGACAGTCAAGGGACTTCCTAGTTGTATAATTTTTCCTCTTGGCAGCTAGCAGGTGGATTTTAGGTGTGTATCTGTGCAATGTTCAGACTAATGTTTTCAGGGTCAGTTTTAATCTATCGTCTATGTCATTGGCAGCCTGTTACTAAATATTTATTTTACTATTGATTTCTTGGCTTACTACTGGCCTAATCATCTTTCTGTTTAAGAGATTGGTAACTTAGAGATAGGTGTACAGGAATACATGAATGTGCAGTATGTACATTATATTTTCAGTAGTCAGATTTAATGTTTTTACAACATGATTCAGTGATAGCTTGTAACTACTGTTTTCTTTTTTCTTCTTTTCATTCAGCCTGCTTATTTTTTTGATTTGCTTTTCAATTTACTAATCTCATTCTAGAACTATACTTAAATGTTATTTCCCAAGCATCTCACAGACTCTTAAAACTATTAGGCATATTTTTCTATCAGTGTGACAAATAATTAAATGGCATGATAAGTAGGCCAAAGGGCTTACCATCTGCAATGTGTATATTTAATATTATAGTCTATGGAGGGACCTTCAGCTTCTAAATTTACATTATTGCATAAATGTATATTATTGTTTTTTTTTTTTTTTTTCAAATTTTACTTCTAGTGGTTTACAGTGGTTTTTTTTTTATTTTTTTTTTTTTTCATTCTTTCATTTTCTTTTTATATTTCTATATTTATTATTTCATAGTTTAACCTGCTCACATCATTCAAAGTTCCAGTTCGTGTCCTCATCATCACTTTTTTTTTTACTTTTTTTTGTTGTTGTTTGTGTTTCTATTTCAAGCTGCCATTTCATTTTTAAAAGTTCCCTACTTTTCTCTTCCTTTTTTCACATGAGTATTGATATATAATTTTTTTTGAACATCAAAAAGTGACTTACTTTACTTGTAGCAATGTAACATATGCCAGATGTACAATTTTAGAATGGAATTTAAAAGCCCAACCGATGTGCATATTATGCAATTTAAACTTGAATTTAACCTGCCTTTGAAAACTGACTGTTAACAATATGTAACCTATAATACTGTATTTTGAAAGCTAATCATAGAAATACAATGCCCCCATTTGTTTTTTTAGATTTGCATTTGGTAAACTTCATTCTTCTTGAGCAACTAAACATCTGCTTAACAGAGAAACAATTTTCCCTGATATAACTCATGGGCCAAACCTAACTCCAACCATGAGGATAAAAATGTGATCATCCTTTAATCTGGGAATCCCCTCTTTGACTCTGCTGTAATAGCATATTTAATAATCCATCTAGCTTATTATTGGATTTCACAAATCCTCCCTGTAATTAAATTATTTCATGACTTAACAGACAGTTTATATAGTTTCAATTTGTGTTCCTGTGTGGGAAGAAAATGTGTTAAGGATTTTACTACTCTGGATAGCATGGTTACCAAAAGGAGAACACTGAAGAAAAAAATATACCCCCCCCCAAAAAAAAAAAAAAAATCTTTAAGAGGAGAACTAACACAGTCAGCAGCTCAACATCTATTGGTAAATATATTTTAGTCATTTGGAAATTGGAAATTGAAGTTGAAATCATTGTACCTGCTCGTAGTCAACATGTAGAACAATTTGACAGTGATTACTTTTTTGTCTGGTATAATTGTTAGCATTGTTTAACAAGTGTGTTGTAGTATACAAGGAATATAATTTAAATAAAGTCAGGAAGGTGTATCAACGAAAAGAACACATGTATGTTTCTTGTTTTGTGTGGAAGGGGGCAATGGTTTGAAAACAGCCCAAATGTAATCTTTATCCACTACTCAACCAGATGCATTTTCTTTTGATGTGGTTTGAGTTTCAATGCTGTTTCAGTGAATGTGAGTTTCAAGGGCAGAGAAGTTTTAATGCCAAGCCTATTTTCATTGTGAGACAGCGTATCTTTGTTTACCAGATGTCTATTAGTGTCTCTGCATTGTTGCGCTGTAAAATGTAAAAATAAAATCCAAATCATTGTAGAAGTAAAGCAGTATGCATACATTAGTGTTTATGGTAAATGGGGTGGAATAGCCAGGTAATGGGACATTAGAATGGCTGCTGGAGGACTCTGGTGCCATATTTTGGTTGTTTGTTCTTCAGTTTGTGTTTGAAATTTGGTATCCCACAGTTCCATCGGAGTGGGTGTGGTTATATAATTATATATGCAAATTAGAAATTAGATGTTAATCAGCGTACAGATTTGTACCTATTTTTCATGGGCTTTGTCCAGATTTTTGATGTTTCCAGGTTGAGAGGTATGATGGAAAGTAATTGTAAGAGTACACTGTATGTTATATCACATGAAAGAAAAGCATCGTAAGAGGACACAGTAATGTTACATTATATAACAGAAACCATTAGAAAATTACATTACCTGTTACATCACATGAAAGAAATTGTAGAAAGTGTCTTACATTATCTCTCTTCATAAAGGCGGTAATTCCTATGACTTCTCTAATTACCGTCCTATAGCTATTCTGTCTCTCTCTCCAAGCTGCTAGAGAAGTGTATTCACTCTCAAGTCATGTATTTCCTGAACACACACAAACACCTCTCCACCACACAACACAGGTTCCGGCCACATCACAGTACAACTACTGCTCTTCTCTCATTTACCAATCTAGTAAAGCAATGCAAAAACTACTATAACTATACATGTGCTATACTTTTGGATCTATCCAAAGCATTTGATATGGTCTCACACTCCCTACTATTAGATTCACTAGTGTCCCTATCCTTTGCCCCTTCTACTATTGCCTGGTTCAGGAACTATCTAGCTGATAGGCAACAATCTGTCCAATGGCAGGGGGCCCTATCTCCTCTACTTTCAACTTTCATAGGTGTACCACAAGGCTCAGTACTGGGCCCACTTCTCTTTTCTATCTACACTAACAATCTACATACCTCCACCCAGCATGCCACACTCATACAGTATGCAGATGATTTGACTTTAATCTGCTCAGCACCCCCTCTCTTTACATTCTCCAACAACAGACCCAGGAATCATTTAAATCTGTGGAAAGTTGGATCACAAATATCCAACTCATCCTTAACACTAATAAAACTAAATTGATTTTATTTATCCCCAATAAATCAAAGTCCGCTCCTCTTTCCTTTTCTGTTACCTCCAAAAATGGTACTATAATTTCTCCTTCTGCCCATACTAAACCCCTCGGTGTTGAGATTGACAAAAACCTTCTCTTTGTTGTCCATATCTCTCAAACCATCAAAAAGGTTCACAAAAAAATGGGCTCATTATACAGACACAAAAATTTCCTCTCAGATCAAGCATGGATCATCTTAGCTCAAACTCACCTTTTGTCCACACTAATGTATGCAGCACCAATTCTTAGCTATATCAGAAAACTTGACCTTGATAAACTTGAGTCATGCTATAATAATATTGCCAAATTTGTTAACAACGCCACCTTCAGATCCCATCGTCTAGCTCTAAGGGACTTAAAATGGTTAGAATTTCCTCAACTACTAAATTACCACCAACTGGTTAATGCCTATAACATTCTGAAGTATCCTGACAAAACCCCATCACTAAGTCAATTACTTACCTACTATGCAACAAATCGCACATTCCGTTCTAGTGACAAATCACTTCTATGCATCTCTAGTGTGAAAAACACTGCTAGAAAAGCACTAGTCTCCCACACTGTTGCTACAAATTGGAATAAACTCCCCCCATCACTGACCTCTATCCCCGCCACCTCACACTTCAAAAACTCTTTAAGATCACATCTCATAAGCACCTAGCTTTGCCCATGCATTAACTAAAAACACTGCTTAACTCTGTGGAAAGTTGAAAGGCTTATTATTTGCTTAATATTGCTACAATTGTTTATCCCTTTAATATAGGTACTTCATTTCAGCATGAAGTATTTCATGACTCTCAATGTTAAATGTATTTAGTCTGTTCAGCTGCTGAGTTTATCCTGTCTGTTTTATATTTCTGTCTTTTAATTGGATTTTTGCTGTTATAATGTGTCAGTATAATTTTTTACTACTATGTATTAAATTCTAGTATTTCTGTTAATATATGTGGAGCTTTTTTCCCCGGGCCTCCACTGTAAATGGACCTGGTCCAGTTGGACTGTCCCAGTTAACAAATGTAAACTAAATAAATAAATAAATAAATCAATAAGAAAGGCATTATAAGAGCACACTGTATGTTACATCACATCTATGAAAAGCATTGTAAGAATACACTGTATGTTACATCAGATATTACAGTATCACTCTAATTTAGATCAGGTGGTGGAATATCCCTGTATGAATATGCTGGTATTACATTAGGCTGTTAAATATCACTGCAAGTGTACATTTCTTTTGCTGTATTAGGTAGTGTAGTGTCAATCCAAGGGTACAATGTTTGCTATATCAGGTGGGGGAAATCACTGTAAGTGTGCTCTGTGTTAATAATCATGTGGTGGGATATATCTATAAGTGTATATTGTGTTAGTGATCAGATGGTGAAATATTACTGTCAGTTATATCACATTGTGCAGCATCATTAAGCTTAGTACTATATCATGCTGTAGAATAGCAGTATAAGTGTACACTTCCTTTCCATCAGATGGTGAAGTATCCCTACTACAGTTCTCCATGTATTATATCAGATGGTGAAGTGGCACTATGAATGCATAATGTACTGATAATCAGGTGGTAGAATATCACAGAGTGTTGCGTTTCACACACAATATCATTATAACCATATGTTGTGTGTTATAACATGATGGAATATCTCTATTACAGTATGTGCTATGTTACACCATGTGGTGGAGTATCATAGGTTCATAGGTAGGTACTAGGCTATCGGCCCAAGGGCCTAAGTAAACCTAGCCAACAAGGTTCCCTGGCTTATGCCACCCAAGAAAGTTATTTTCCTGTGCCTCTGTTGAGCAGAGCCACAGAAGTGATCCCCAGGGTGTATTTCCTATTTCCCATCCACTCATCAAGACTTTTCTTGAAGACTGCTAATGAGGAACTTTGCTTGACATAGATGGGTAGCTTTTTCCAGAGTATGGGAAGTCCCTTGGACAGGAATCTATCCCTCCAGCATGTCCTGTTTATTGTGGTGACAAGGTTTAGATCCCTAGAGTGTGTGGCTTGGAGGGTGTGGGATTTCTTTAGGTGTAGCATGTTCAACAGCTCTGGGTTTGCAATAGCTTTATATGTTAGGCAGAGATCATCTCGGAGTAGGCGATATGCTACAGAGTAATGCTGGAGTTTTTTGAGATGGTCAGTGTAGGGGATCTGTTTGAGGCCAGTAATCCTCTTTGTGTGGTACTTCTGTCGCCTTTCCAGCTGCTGCAGATGTCTTGTGAGGTACATTCCAAAAGGGCTGTTGTACTCTATAATAGGTCTAATGAGTGTCGAGTAGAGGGGAACAATGACCTCTTTTTTCCTGGATGAGAACCCTTTTGTGATGAGGTGTGCCACATAAAAGGAGTTCCTGACTACTGTGGTGATGTGATTATCTACTGTCCACCTGGGTCCCAAGGTCTCTTATCACACATCCAGCATTAAGTAGACCACTGCCTATGTGGTAGTTCATGGGTACAGAGTTTTTACCAAAGGGGATGACAATGCACTTTTTGGTACTGAACTTGAGGCCATGGCTCTGACACCAGGCATCTGTCTCAGTGAGGCCCTTCTGTAGGATGCCCACATCATTTGGGGACTCGACTATGGCTCCTAGTTTGCAGTCATTTGCAAACTTTGTCAGCCAAAGGCCGTTTGTGTTAGCCTGTACTTCAGAGAAGTAGATACCAAACAGGAGAGGTCCCAGGACTGAACCCTGTCATACTCCCCATGTCACTGGTCTGAAGTCAGAATTGGAGTCTGCAACTTTTACAATATGGGTTTTTTCAGTGAGACAGCTGGCAACCCATCTTGTGATGTAGGAATTTATACCTAGTTTAATGAGTTTAGCTATAATTCCAGAATGGGGGATGGTGTCGAAAGCCTTGGTGAGGTCAAGATAGGCTGTGTGAACTACCTTACTGTCATCTATGTCTTTGGTGAATGCCTCAAAGAAGTCAATCAGGTTCAGGAGGCATGATCTGCCTTTCACAAACCCAAACTGGGTGGGGTCTAGAGTTTGGAGGTTACCAATGTCTTTGTTTATGAGTTCCATGATGATACATTCCATGGCCTTACAGACCAGGCTCATCAGGCTAATAGGGCAATAGTTCCCGGGATCAGTGGTGGCTCATCCTTTGTGGAGTGGGATAAATGTTGCTGTGCTCCATTCAGTAGGAACAAAGCCTGACGTGAGGCTAGGATCGAACATGGTGCTTAGGTGGGGAGCCAGTTTGTTTTGAAGTTCATGTAAAACACAGCCTGGGATGCTGTCCAGTCCCATGGATGCTGTATTTTTGGCTTTAGAGAGTGCAGCTTTACCTGCGTAGTTGTGATTACAGGGACTCTGCATTCTTCCTGTATAGATATGGGCCTTTTAGAGGATGAGTGGGGGGTAAAGTTAGCACTGAACCTATGTGCCAGGATGTTGGCAATATCAGTTGTTTCTGTAATTTTCGTACTGCTGTGCTGTAACTCAGAGCAGATCTGGGTGTTCCCACTGAGATTCTTAACATAGCTATAGAATGCCTTGTGGTTGTCCCTAGAATCAGTTTTCATAGCTAGCTTTGGAGGATCTTATAAGGGATCTCAACTTATTACTGAGGCTGACCAGGAAGCTCCTCCACTCATAGGATTTTACTCTCTTTTGCAACAGTTTCTTCCTTCTGTTGTAGAGTTTGTTTATAGCAGGGGACCACCAGATTGGCTTCCTTTTTTTGGAGGGTAGCATCTTGGTTCTGTTTGGGATAACACCATCCATGCACTCAGGTGTATGCTATGTATTAAATCATGCATTAGAATATCTCTATTACAGTATGTGCTGTGTTATACTATGTGGTGGAGTATCTTTGTAAGTATATGCTATGTATTAAATCATGCATTAGAACATCATTATTACAGTATGTGCTGTGTTAAACCATGTAGTGGAGTAGCATTGTAAAGTATATGCTATGTATTAAATCATGGATTAGAATATCACCATAAGAGTATACTTTTTGTTACATCACGTAGTGGAAGGTTACTACTGTGCCTTACATCACATACTGAAATATTGCTAGTGGATGAATATAGGCTATTCCCATAGTCATATCTATTTTAAATTATTTCAGCATCATCAGATGATTCCAGTGGCCACTGTCACAACTATCTTACTTCAAAGAGAAAACAATAATCCCTTTCCTAAGTATCCTTTTGCAAAAGGATCACATAACAAGGAATTTGCATGTAATTATTTTTAATAACATATGCAATAAAACGCACTAGCCAGATAACATAATAAATAACACCACCAACAAATATATATAAAATGCCTTTCAAGATGGGCATTTTAGAAAAATAACAGATATTCCTGAGGTCAGTGCCTCTCACCAACACACACACACACACACACACACACACACACACACACACACACACACACACACACTCGCAGACATTCTCACTCAAGCACATTCACTCGGCATCTCACTTTCCCTCCACATATTCATACAAGGACACACTCACACACACACACACACACACACACACACACACACACTCGCAGACATTCTCACTCAAGCACATTCACTCGGCATCTCACTTTCCCTCCACATATTCATACAAATTTAAGGACACACACACACACACACACACACACACACACACACACACACACACACACACAAGTATAGATGCATCATAGTCCATTCATTCCCTTACATATAGACAGACACACATCCATACACTGATGTATACATCTGCACACATACGCAGAGCTACTTCTCCAGTGAAATTTGATAGTCTTTACTGTAACATAACCTCTCCCATTGCTTTGAATGGAGGACCACAGAATTTTGACCTTGGTAATTATCATGGTTTGCTATGCTCTTTTACACAGTCAGTGTAAGTCACTTACAGCAGGCATTTCCGGGGGTGAGCTGAGACTTGCTTGAGCATCTGATTCTTACTAAAAACAGAAGATAATACTTCATTTCCTATGTATTGGACTTCTACATTTTTGCATAAGGACCACGTAACAAGGAACTATCATGATTTTCTTTATAACATATGCAATAAAACTCACTAGTCAGCCAAAATAATAAAACTCACCACTAACAAATATGAATATATATATATGTATATATATCTATCTATATATATATATATATATATATATATATATATATATATATATATATCTATATGTGTATATGAACATATATATATATATATAGATATATATATATATATATATATATATATATATATATATATATATATATATATAGATATATATTTTTTTTTTTTTCAATACTCTTCAAGGTGGAATAATATCACTACAGCCACACCTCAGAATGCCCCATTGTCCCGTCCCCCCCTTAAATAACTACACTACACACAAAAAGACATTTGACGACCTTTATTAAAATGTATTATACAATGAACTATGTGCACAAAAACCAACATTAATTAACTTCTTCAACAACAATGATCTCCGGGCAGCGTCACCACTCACCCTGGACTTTACCTCAAAGCAGCGTACCAACTCACCTTGATACCTTCTCCACTGGGGCAGCGTACCTACTCACCCACATAAAGAGGCAGCGTACCTACTCACCTCACACCATACCAAAACCATAAACCAATACACCTTCTTTAGAGGGGGAACAGAAGAGGGAAATCCTGTCCCTCTTCTCTGCCACCAGCCTGATCCCAGGCTGTTCCCTCTCCTAAACCTTAGCCGCAATCATATCCTCTAAAAAGAGTTTCAGATGCAAATTAAAAAGATCCAGACCCACATCATTAAGGTGTACTTCATCCATCCGATACAAAGACTCCTCTCCATCCCCAAAATCTCTATGGTCAATACTATGCATCCCCAAAATCCTTAATTGCCTAGCCAACCTTTGATTCACACATCTTCTAACCCTTTCAATCACCTTATGACTATATGCATCCCTCCAACACAAACACGGAATCAAGTCTGACCACACAATTTCTATACCTGGGTACAATGCCTGTAATCTCATAAAATCTCACAACATAATGTCCACCAATTGTTTTTTAGGAACAATGTCCAAGTCATTACCCCCTAAATGAATGACCAATATACATGGGCAACCCGCCCTCAGTTTAGCCTTCTCAAATTCATGTAACAACCCATCCCACCTAAGCCCTCTAACACCATGCCAAGACACTGACCACCCTAAATGTGCTAAACCCAAATTTACCCCATCATCCCTAACTAAAGCATGCTTCACTGCCCAGTGGATGAACGAATGCCCCAAGATGATAATGTGCTTCCCTAAAAGAAAAGAAGAAAAATTAATAATCAGACCACACCTTATCTAATATAAGACAAAAATGCATTTGAAGACCACCTCCCCACTCTTTTAATCAATTCAATGGAACTACCCTCTCTAGCTAAATCTGAGGCCCTACCTATCCTGAACAAGTGAGCTGCAAACCTCTCCACTGGAAATCCCATGCAACGTAAAACCCTCCTCACCAGAGTTATGAATCTGCTACTCGACACTACCTTCCCATCCATTGAACAAAAAATTAACTGAGCCACACTCCCCTTCCACCTCCTCAGAAATTATTTTGCCCACATTACTAGACAAATGCAATGATTCCTGTCCGATTTAAGCACCACCACACATCCCCTACCCAACTGATCTGTCTTACTCCTCCTTAATGCAATAGTAACCTCACCCGCACCTATAATGACATCCTTCCAATATAATGAGCCTAACAACTCCGAAATACAAAAAGCGCCAAAATATAACCATGTACACAAAATAATCCATAGACCCCTTTTGCAACAAACCAAACCCTTTCAACAAAACTTTCAATATAACCCTCGTAGTTGGTCATCTAGTATCCTTACGTTCCACCACCATTCTACCCCATCCCCTTAACATAGCCCTAATATCCAAGACTTAGGGAAATCCTGCAACCTCACTACCTTAGCAAAAATACTAATTGCTGCCAAATCCACCTTAACCATCTGCAAAGCCCTGCCTAACCCCCAAGCATGAGCTACATAGCACAGTATTAATTCCTCTGAACATACCCCTTCCTCCTCTGGCAGCTGCAAAATAAACCTTCCTTGTAGAAGGGGCCCAGGAATGCCATACCAACCACCTGGCTACATCAACCCAAGATTCCACACCTCCTCTCGCAGGATTTCTGGCACCCCCTCCACCCATGGAACCAACCCTCGAAACCTGCAAAACTGAAATCGGGACAAACTATCAGCAATCTCATTCCTTACACCAGGCACATGCACTCCTGTAAAAGAAAAATTTATTAGAAGGCTCTGCAAAACCAATTTACATAATACCAACAATAACAAGCCCGACTTAGCTGCCTTCTTTTGCAATACCCTCACTACAGCCATATTGTCTGAATGAAAAACTACTCGTTTGCCCCTCAATTGCTCCTTCCACACCACCGAAGCTGCTCATATAGGCATCAATTCCAGAAAGGCCACGTCCCTCTTCCATACCTCCTCCCAATCCCGAGGCCATTCAGCCGTAAACCACTGACCCTTAAAATAGGCCCCCATGTCAGCACCCCCAGCTGCATCCGTAAACAACTGAAGTTCCTCCTGCCCCACCCAGTCTGACTGCCAAAAAGATATCCCATTAAATTGTTGCAAAAACCTGTTCCACAACCCCAAGTCCTCCCGCACCAGTTGGGTTACCCTAACCCAATGGTGTTTGCTCTTACCCCCTTTCAGGAAGTATGCCAGCAACTCCATAACTGAACAAATCCAAATCTTATCCTTAACCAACACTGAACGTATCACCGACCTAAGCTTCTCTATTTTATTCTCTGGTAAACAAACAATACCCGCTCCGCATCAACTGTTAATCCAAGAAATTCTAATGCCCTTTCCGGACCCTCCATCTTATGCTGGGCAAATGGTACCCCTAACTCCTCACACATGACCGTAAACTCCTGCATACCCTCCAGTGCTCATACCTTTCCTTCGCCCACCAACAGAAAATCATCTAAATAATGCACTGTCTTTTGCATCCCCACTTTTTGCTGCCAAATCCAATGCAATACTGTACTAAACTTCTCAAAAGTCGCACATGCAACTGAACAACCCATGGGCATAGTTTTATCAAAGTAGTATTTATCTCCTACCCGCATCCCCAATAGTGGCCAATCCTCCCTCCTAACAGGCAACAATTGAAAAGCTGACTCAATGTCGACCTTAACCACCATGGCTCCCTAAATTCCCTAATCACTTTTACTGCATCATCTAAGGAAGCGTAATGCACCCTAACCTCCTCTTCTGCAATAAAATCATTTACTGAATTCCCTTCCAGATAAGACAAGTGATGTATCACTCTGAATTCCCCTTCTCACTTCTTCAGCACCAACTCCAAAGGTGACACCTTGTAAGTACTAAAAGGCAGACTATCAAAAAGACCCAATAACCGCCCCGCCCTACTCTCTTTCTCCAATAAAGCCTCCAAGATGTCCTCTTTACCTTGAACAGATCATAAATTCTTGCAACCCTCCCCCCTTCCCACTGTGGACTTAATAGGAAACCCCTTTTGAAAACCCTGTATTATCTCCTCTTTGATGGCCAAGCCCAGAAACCAATGAAGCTTATCCCGGAGAATCTCCAACTTAATAGGGAATGGTGCCCCTCCCTCTATTGCCTCTAAAGAACCCGAGTCAAAATCCCTGGGACCCACGAAAATTACCCCTCCCCCGGGCCAGCTGAAAGCCTTGCCCACCAAAACTATCTTCACGACCCATCACATTGGAGTTCCAGGACAAATCCTGCCGACGACAGCTAGTGGCCGAATGACCCCCTCCACATCTCGAACAAACATGGGCAAATTTGCACCCCACCCATGAACAGGAGCCACTATTAAATGACCAACACACACCCACTCTTTCCGGTCAACTCATCCTTCTGTTAGAGCCAATGCAACTATCCATCATCGTAGCCAACCATAGATCTGGGTGACGCACC
Source organism: Protopterus annectens (assembly GCF_019279795.1). Classification (NCBI taxonomy): domain Eukaryota; kingdom Metazoa; phylum Chordata; order Ceratodontiformes; family Protopteridae; genus Protopterus; species Protopterus annectens. The sequence goes on along the minus strand of NC_056733.1, from coordinate 844,973,882 downwards.
ACCCAATGAAGTGACTGGTCCACAGCCTTCCGTTTGCGGAAACGCTGATCTTACCAGAGCCACGCATTACCCAGCCTTAACTGCAGCGCCTCACGAATGGTAAGAAAATAGCCTAACAGTGGCAGAGCCAAGGACCTGTCCTTCTCCAGCTGCACTGCCATAAAATAAATAAAGCCAACCACCCAATTATCCAATGTCCTAGGGCGAAGCTTACCTACCCTCTGCCTTCTCAGTGCTGCTAAGGCCACTAACAAGTCCTTACTGTTAGAGAACTCTGCTTCCACTAGCCATTGGACCCCTTCTGTATCAATCAGCTCAGACAAATCCACATTCTCCCCTTTCCAAATTTTCTCTTTAACTGGACCCGAAATATGAGGAGTCAGAATAACTGCTCCTGTCCCCTGCCCCAAGGACTGGGTAGCCAACCAATCCCCAGGCCACAGCCCAAAATCAGAGCCTACCTCTGAGCCCAAGCCCAAACTGTCCCCGGAACCCCCCACTCCACCGTCGCATCTCTAACTGGGTACCTGGCATCCTGTGCTAACTGCCTCTGCACCTCACACACTGGACCACTGGGGAGCTGATCCACCACTATACCCCAATGAAAACCACCACCCACGACCACCGGGAGAACATCTACCCCAGGGACAAACACCACCAGCCCACAAACCCACCAGGGAGCATGAGGGGATGCTCTACTGCTACCCCCTAACCTAACTGGAACTGGATTACCGATGTACCCCACTTTACCTACCACGACCACCGAGGAAACGTCTTATTGTTTTATTTTTTTTTTTGGAACTGTACTCCGACTGCATGGCACCGACGGCCTACTACCCTAAGGACAGACCCAGGCACCCCCCACGGATGTCCTATGACCGCATGGCCCCACCAACAAGGCCCGACAAACAAATCCCCAGGAGACCAGCGGATGACAGGAGCAAGGAAAACTTCACCCAACCCAGGTAAGTCTAGCACTATTCCCATCCACTTCTGAAGCTACATTATTCTAGATATATATATATATATATATATATATATATATATATATACATATATATATATACATATATATATATATACATATATATATATATATATATATATATATATATATATATTTTTTTTTTTTTTTTTTTTAATTATCCACTCCCGGGCAACACACACACACACACACACACACACACACACACACACACACACACACACACACACACACACACACACACACACACACAGCCACACACGCAATACTCTATCACCCTTTCCTATCAGTAAGCTCAAACTATCATCCCGGACTCCAACCCCCCTTTTCCCTAATCCCTACAAACACCAAAGGGGGAACTGACCCAGACCACCTAACCCCTTCTCTCCCCACCATCCAAGGCCTACCTTCATCCACGATACCTACAGGTCATCTGGACGTAAGCTAGTTATCACTCCACCAACTCATGCCAAATGTGCCTACTTCCTCTAATCCCAAACTCTTAGTACTGTCAGAAGTCCCACCTACTCCTTCCTCACTTCCTTTTACATCTCCCTCTCTCCTTAACCCTTTCACCACCACAAACCCACTATCCTAACCAACTGCAATCCTTACCTTCCTTTCTACCACTATACCATCCCCACACCCTTTACTTCCTTACTCGTGGGACCGGGACAACTTAGTTTGTCCCAAACTGCATTTATCCTACAGCATGGTCAGCAGGATAGCCCCCTATGGTGAATTACTGTCTGTGGAAATTCACTGCAGTGGGGCTGTCTCTGAATCTGAAACGGTTACTGTGAGGGGTTGGCTGCCTGTGTTAGGGCTTACCAGTCATGGTAACCCTTTCTGAATTCCACAGAATATCATGAGTAGAATTTGTTATGCCATTTTAACAGGTATTTATGCATTAGTTACTTATTCAGTGCTATGAAGCTTCCTTCCCCTAGAATGCCATACCAAATAGCCACTGTCCAGCTGGACATGCATTATAAACAAACAAAAATAAATGATTAGATAGATGATCTATCACAGCTATATACATTCCTGTAAAAATGCAGCACAGCGTTTAGGTTCATTAAACTTTAGCCTATACCTTTACTTGCAATTAGTGTTGTATTTAAACCTGCTAAACTAATATCTAACCTGACTGTTTAAAAACTGAAATTTTTGGTGCCACTTATATTCTTGCAAGCATTGCATTCAGATTCCAATGACACTTTAATGTCTGGACTTTGGAATTGTTACTAAAGTAAAACAGACACAACCTCATTTTATTCTGTTAGTCTCTTAACAACTGATGCTGTCTTATTATGGCACTTTTTTGTAGTCATAAGATGAGCTGTTCAGTGACCTGACTGGTACAGACACACATCAGTCAGTTTTGTTAAAGCCACATACTGATCAGCTTTACATATACATACATAGAATAAATTGTTAAGCAGAATTAGCTAAACAGTTCACAATATAATTTAAAATGAACCAAGACAAAAAACAGGGCAGAAACCAGTACTGCAAATACAGCCAGTAAGCCCTACAGGCATTATAATGGCATGAAACATGCTATTGTGATCCACTGCAAACAGTGCCAAGGATATTGAGACCTGAGAGGTTTGTATAGGATCATTTGGGAAATATACATTGCTCTCTACCCTCCTTCTTCGAAACATGTACCTCTAAACTGCTATGATTGAGACATAGCATTATAATTTTGCCACTCTCAATGTATTTGTGAAAGGTGAGTGATTGGTAAAGCCATATCCATAGATATCTAAATGAAGTTACAGTTTCTACAAGTTCATTGATCTGATCAGTGATATTTAGTCTTTAGGACATATTGCTACTTTTTTGTGATTCAGTAAGATTTGGTCAGTTGTGAGACTATCATTTATATATAGAAGTCCTAATTACAGTTGTTTTTGTATGTCTAGTTGATTTGGACTAGACCTGTAAATTACCATGTCATCAGCATAACCTAGGACTTGAGGTTGATGTAGATTAACTTGGAGTTTATTTATGAAAATGGAAAAATGCAGAGGGGCCAGTATGGAACCTTGGAGTACACGTGGGTATGCATGGTTACATTGCAAGAGGAAGAGTACATTTTTACTTGAAAGGCTCTTTACATGACAAAATCTTGGAACCATCATGCAGCCTGTGGGCTGATTTCAATATCCGATAGATGGAAATAGGTGATGATTTACTCACTAACATGGATATCTAAAATTTTGCCCAGTGAGTCAGTGTTAAAATCAGTGAGGTGATGATGCGGCCAGAGATTGGAGTGGTTAGATTTATAACTGGGATTGATAGGTTCATTAACTAATTGTATTAGGTTAAGGTTAGCTTGGGAATTCAGATATAGCTTGGAGGAGTTCTCTGAAGATAATTATGTATTTGTTTCATGGTGTCATAGCCATAATATTTTGTTTTAGAATTTGGGATTTGACTAAGGAGGAGAAGCATGTTGGGAGGTATGCCATGGCCAGGTACAGATAGTTAGTACACTTAGACTATAGTTTGTCTAACAGCTACTTAGGTTCCTGACTTAAACTAGTATTGGCCTGGATCTCTATTGAGAAGTTAAGGGTAGGTTTGTATAGGAGCATTACCTCTCTACCTGCTCCATTAGCTGGGAAGGCATTAAATATGCATTTGTACGCAGGAAAGAAGTGCTGAAAAGTGGGCTGGTCATTTTTTAGCCCGGGTTCTGTGATTCCAACTCTGTTGTATGACCGGCGAGAAAGGCAATAATTTTGTCTAACTTGTTTCTGTGGTTTTACTTCCATTACACTCTCACTGCCTGAAATGCTCATTACATTTATGTGCAACAAACTTGTACATGTTATTTTTTTCTCCCTCAGAGACATCTGTTCAATTATGCCAGCACAGAAAAGGCTACATACATGCAATTTATACCTGAATAACAAAATATTATTGTCTAAAAAAATTAGCAATATGAAATTGTACTGTTTTCCAAAAAAAAATAAACTGCATTATCATAGACTCCAACAAGACACTTTACCCATTAGAATGCACAGAGTGTCCAATTTTATTATGTCTGACTTCTGTAAATTGTTTATAGACCTCTTCTGATCAGGGTGGGAAATGCAGTAAATATATCTACTTTTAGTCAGTATTGTATCAAAAGTAAAGATCATATATTTTCTCTAACATGTTAACTTTTATAGTTACTAGTAAAATGGCATCACCAAAACTCTGTGAACTCGTCATGGTAAAATGAGAAGCTAGCTTTAGCACAGAACTATATGTAAGTCCATAGTCACAGAATGGTATAAAGGTGAACTGTGTACTGGAGTATCCATTAGAATTCTTGGAAAGGTTTGATTGCAGCTGTCAAAAGGACTAGGTGTTGTTTCTTATATAGAGGTGCTGAAAGCAGGATTTAAAGATGCCTTAAACTGACAGCTATCAAGTTGCATTATTCTTGATTTCAACTGGAAGCGTATATGTCTTCTTTTTGGGATGCAACATAGAATACATACAGAATATTGATAAATCCAACAAACTATGGCCCAAAGAAACCAAAAAATAAAATTATAAACATTTATTACATAAATAAATTCTGCAAGAACTGTAGTTAAAAATGACAATAAGCGCTTTTGTCCATTACTATTAGAACTTCTTCAGGCAGACTTTTATCGTTAGTCTTTTGGGGCACTTATTAGTTCAACATATGTAGAATATACCTGAATTGAGATAATATTATAGTAGAAGTAAAATTCATATATGTCTTCACGAAATAGTAAGGTTTTTGTCCCTAGAGTCATGCTAGCACCACCGCTAAACAAAGAGTCCTTAGCCTCTGCGTGCATTACATGGCTGTAAAGTTATGCACATATATTTTGTTATGCATCTTTTTGCTACCAGTGGCACTCTTTCTATTTGCCTTACCTACCAGACTTCCCATTATCCCTCTGATCCAAATGTCTAGCTTACCCAAAGTGCTGGCCTGCAGTGACAACTCTGGAGCAGATCTGGGGCAGCTCCAGTCTGGCATCACCAATGCTGTTTCATTAAGGATTTTTGTGCATGACTGTTCCCCATTTCTGTCTGCGAAGCACACAGAATTCTAAAGCAGGAGCTGCTACACTGGTGCAAGGTGTGTTTTTTATGTATTCAGCCTAAGTATGGGAAAACATTACGCTGTTCAGTAAGAGTGGAGTGTTGCCCTGAGGGCAGACACTGTTACAGGCAGGTGTCATACAACAGCAAGGCCTGGCCACATGCCTTCTACAGTAATAAGTGAGCTGACGTTGGCTCCTTAGACTTGCCTCTCTTCTTCCATTAACCAGATTCACTACTTAAATTTGAGTTATCTGGGCGCAGTCAACATTTGACCTCTGCACATCACAAAGCCATTGCAGATGTTTTATAAACCTAAAATTATCATCTAAGTACATTCTATAGCTGAGTCTTGTGACATATTTTCCTAAGAAATTTACTAGGAAAACTCAAAATGATTCAATAATATGGCATGTTTTGCATAGGTAACACCAGAAGACCCATGTAGCTACTTGACTGTTAAGTTTTATCCCATTTAGTTCACAGCTATCCTGTTCCCATGATATGTTGTTTGACTAAGAAGCTCAGAAAAAATCAGAATCATATATTCATTTTACCATTATGATACTGTAATTAATAAAGAATATTTGCTTCCAATAAAAAAGAGGTATTTTCTAATATTTTAAATGCTGCAGCAAAATAGGAAGTTTTTGGCAAAAGAGATGTTAAATTCTGGGATGTGTTCTGTCTAATTTTTCACAGAGTGAGATCTGACAAAGCGTAGTCGAATGTTAGGAAGTCAGAGCTTCTGTGTATAAACCTTAACCCAAACATATGGGAAATATATACTTATCCCCATAAAATATTTCAGACAGTTTAGCTGTAAGCAAAATTGTGTGGTGCCATGGGTCTGTCCTTGTAGTCAGCTGACATAAGGACAAGAAATGCATGCCATGGTATCCTTTTTGAGGAATTATCAACAAGCCACAGCTGAATCTTGGCTCATACAGAGCTATATGGTACTTTATAGCAGGTAGTGCCTGGGTGCTCATGGGAATGAATATCAAATGGATTTATTGGAAGCAAATATTCTTTATTAAAATCATTTTTTCTTAAAACTTGCATTTTACCTGTCTCTGGCCTAGCACTCAACTGTGGAATCATTTATTGCACTGTTCTAACTTGTTGCTACATGTGTATCTCTGCTATCTTTAAAAAAACAAAAAAACAAAAAAATCTTGCTTTTTTCCCACTTTCTGAAATTAAAAAAAAAGTTCAGTAACAGATTTGCTGTTCCAAACTGTTTGTAAGTTTCTTGGAGGCCATTGCTTGCTTGGGCTAAAGGGAAGTCTCTGTGTTCATCAGTGGCAGTGGTAAACACTGAACAGCCTGCCTGCCCCTGTGGGAGTGGTTACTGCCTAGAAACTGTAGTTTTATTGGCCATTTTGGGTCAATTCCAAACTCCTTGATCCCACTCTCTTAAAACCCTCTTTTGCGCGTTTTTGCACATAGCGCAGCATCGGGCAGCACCGCTTAATCAGGTTTATACTAGCTTAATCAGGTTTAAACTATTCCCGGCTCCACAAAGTCTGCTCTTCCCTTTTTCCCTTAGAACTGTTCCAAATCTCAAAGTAAGCACTCTATTTTCCTTCTAAAACCCAGCAGTAGCTAGGATAAGTGTCTTATAAGTAAGCACTAATAAACTAAAGCACTACACCCTCTTATACTCCCTTTAAGTACTTGGATCCCTATTGGTCCTTTTTGATCAAGTCAAAAAGTAATTCCTTATACTATTCTGGCATGTCCAATAGTCAGTTTCAGGTTTACTCTCCAGTCCAGCTGGTGAATATGGGACTCTTGAGGCAATGTTACAACTGCCTTACATACACAGACCACCCTCGCCTCTTCCCAACAAGCTCAAATATATGTGAGAGATGCAGCTATATAGCCAAACTGGCGGCTGAGCTCTCTCAACATAGTACTGGCACGGTCAGTCTGGAGGAGAAGGTAATCACACACACCAAAAATCCAGTCTCACATAGACCTATCGCAACAGCAAACCAAACACATAAACACACAAAAACATACTTGGAGGCTCTAAATAAAAATCTGCCCAGGCAACAGAGACCTCCAAAGCAGACATCCAAGCAACTGCTACCCCACAACAATACCCATGTATCACATAGTTCACAAAATCAGTGTGCCACACAGTCACAGCCCTTAAGGCTAAACAACACACCTAATACACTTGTAATAGGTGACTCTATTGTCAGACACACTGACGTCCCTCTCACCAGGCTAAACAAGGAGAAGGTCACTGTAAACTGCCTGTCGGGTGCCAGGATACGCCACATAACCCAAGCACTCAGGTCACTCCAAAGCAAGCACAAATATGACTCCGTCATTGTCCATGCTGGTGTGAATGACCTGAGACGTACCTCCCTGGATTACATGAAAAGAGACACAGAGTAGCTCTCTGATCATGTGGCCCAGGTTGGTATGACCCTGACCTTGAGTAGCATCTTACCCTCACCAAGAATGATACCACAGTATAAAGACAAAATGATCAATTTCAACAATTGGCTAAAGTATTGGTGTCACTCAAAGGGGATCCAGTGTCTGTCAGCCTGGGATGACATGCTTGACAAGCCACGTTGCTTCGCTAGGAACGGCTTGCACCTGTCACCCCTGGGTTTTCGAATACTGGCCAAGGCTCTTGCCACCCCCATAGTGCCTTCTTTAGGCAAGGCTCAAAAGACAAACCCACCTCCTTAGACAACACAAGGAAAAAGAAACTAAGGGTAATGCTGCTCAACGCCAGAAGTCTAAACCTCAAGATGCACGCACTCGAGGCTCTCCTCAGTATGGAGAATATCGATATCTGTGCAGTAACAGAAACCTGGTTCAAGGTTCCCGAGAGCACCCCAGCACTACCAGGCTATACCTTATACCATGCTTTTTGACCCCAAAACTCGGACCGAACCACAAGAGGAGGGGGAGTATCCATATTCATCAAAGATACCCATACCTCCAGGCTAGTGGCACTGCACGAAGCATCTGAGACCATCTATGTGCAACTAACAGTGGGAAAAACTGCCTTCCAGTTTGTAGCCTGCTAGAGACCACCCTCACAAACTCAGGAACCCCACTCGGCTTTCCTGAAGACACTGGAGAATATGAAGGTCTCTTCAAACACCATTATATTGGGTGACTTTAACTACCCAAACATAGACTGGGAGCACTACTTAAGCCCCAGCACCCTAGCCCAACGGTTCCTAGACTTTATAAACTCAAATGCTATGGAACAACTGGTCACCACTCCCACAAGAGGGGAAAACATATTGGACCTGATCATCACCAACATGGGGACTCTGTGTTCCTTATCAGAGGTATACCCCTCATTGGTAAGATCTGACCATAAATTAATCACTATGGACATCCATATCCCGTCCCCACCCCAGCAAAGGAAACCATGGTCAAAAACTTCTCAAAAGCAAACTTCCCACTTCTTGAAACCGAGGTGGAATCCTTCAAAGCCCCAGGGCCAGTGGAAAATACGGCCCAAACCGCAGAATCCTTTACAAACGCATTCTATGGATACTAATCGGAATGCATGGATCATGCTATCCCAAATAAAACCAAGTCACACTCCTCCAAAGGCAGGAAACCTGTTTGGTGGACCTCATCCATAAATAAGCTGTACAACAGAAGGAGGAAACTACTACATGATAGAGCAAAATCCCTGAAAGGGAAGGCAACTCTGATTAGTACTAGCAAGAAACTACGATTCCTCATAAAATCATCTAAGGCTAGCTTCAAAAGAAAAATTGCACAAGACGCTAAAGATAATCACAAGGCTTTCTTTAGTTATGTCAGAAAGCTGGGTGGAAACTCCCAGATATGCTCTGAGTTACTGCAAAATGACAAAAAATACACTGAACCCACAGACATTGCCAACATCCTGGCAGACAGGTTCAGTGCAAATCCCCCCCCCCCCCCCCAAATGAGCAAATGACTATCCCAACAGAGTGTAGCCTCCCTGACATCACAGATGCACAGGTGAGAGCTGCCCTCTCCAAAGCAAAAAACACAGCATCAATGGGACTGGACGGTGTCCCTGGCTGCGTTTTACATGAGCTCCAAGAAGAGCTGAACCCACCCTTAAAATCACTGTTCAGTCTCATCCTTACAACAGGATATGTACCTAAAGAATGGCGTACAGCAACAGTGGTCCCACTCCATAAAGGTGGTGCCACAACGGACCCTGGAAACTATCGCCCTATAAGCCTAACTAGCCTGGTCTGCAAAGCTATGGAGTGTATCATCATGGAACTCATAAACAAAGACATTGGGAACCTCCAAACACTGGATCCACCCATACCCAATTTGGCTTTGTTAAGGGCAGATCTTGCCTCTTGAACCTGATCAATTTCTTTGAAACAGTCACCAAGGCCATAGACGAAGGGAAGGTAGTCCACACAGCCTACCTTGACCTTGCAAAAGCCTTCAACACAACACCCCACTCGGGCATCATAAATAAGCTCACCAGCTTAAATATCAACCCCTATGTCACAAGATGGGTTGAAAACTGGCTTAGGGATAGAACCCACATGGTCAGAATTGCAGGTGCCATATCAGACTCTAAACCAGTTACAAGTGGCATCCCACAAGGCTCAGTCCTGGGACCTTTCTTGTTCGGTATATATTTCTCTGAGGTACAGGCTAACACATGACGACTATGGCTGACAAAGTTTGCAGATGACTGCAAACTGGGGGCCATAATCGACTCACCAGCTGACACAAGCATCCTCCAAAAAGGTCTCACAGAGACAGATAACTGGTGCCAGAGCCATGGCCTAAAGCTAAATGCCAAAAAGTGCATAGTCATCCCCTTTGAGAAAAACAAAGTGCCCACAAATTACCACATAGGTGGTACTCTACTAAGTACGGAAGAAGTAATTAGGGATTTGGGGACCCAAGTAGATTACAATCTCTCCTTTGACAATCACATTTCCAAAGTGGTTAGAAAGACATTCTATATAGCCCACCTTATCACGAAGGGGTTCACATCTAGATCAAGAGAGGTCATTGTGCCCCTCTACTCATCACTCATCAGGCCCATAATTGAATACAATGCCCCATTTGGGATATACCTTACCTGACACCTGCTACAACTAGAAAGACCCCAAAAGTGCCTCACCAATAGGCTCAAGGGACTCAAACACATGCCCTATGCAGTTAGGCTAAAGAAACTCCAGCTCTACTAAGTTGCTTACCGCCTACTCCGAGGCAATCTGTGCCTGATGTATAAAGCCATGTCCAACCCAGAATTAATGGACATGCTCCACCTCAACAAATCCAAATCCATCAGAACTACACGCTCCAGTGACTTAAACCTCAGCACAGAAATAAATAGAACATGCTGGAGGGACAGATTAATATCCCAGAGGCTCCCCTCACTCTGGAACAAAATCCCAATCCATGTCAGACAGAGCCCCTCAATGACCCTCGTCAAGAAGAATCTTGACGTTTGGATGGGAGATCGTAAATTTACCCCTGGAATCTCTTCTGTGTCACTGCTAGACACAGACATGGTAAACTAACCTTAAATGAGCTATCTTCTGTGACCTACTATACAGAGGCACAGTCAACTAATCTAAGAAGGGTGGCGAAAGCCAAACACACTCTGGCTAGGCTTGTAAATGCTCTAGGGCAGATAGCCTAGTATCAACCTATGAACCTATGAACCTATGAAATGTAAAACACAGGACAATAAACAGGACTGTCATGCAAAAATAATTGCTTTGGCGATTTGTTTTATTTTATTTCATTTTCTTTACTTCCTATTTTCTAAGTTTAAAAAAATGCTCATTTTCTAATCTAAAATACCCATTTGAATTAATTGTGCATTTCTAAACAGTCTAATTCCTGCCATAACAAGAAGAAAATACTTATGGTGGCATATGATGCATATTGAGGCAGATTTGTCAAATGCCACCCTAAAACATATTGAACGGGTACCTCTGAAGCAACAGCTCCAAATCTGCAGTAATTGTTCTACTGTTCCCATAAAAAAAAAACAGAATTATGAATGCTAAAATGATTTTATTAAGACTAAACGAACAAATGAATATCGTGACTTCCTTATCATTGAATAGTATAATTAAAAAGAGAAAGGTACTGTTTCTTCTTTTTTTCCCTTAATTATGCAAGACAGGTTATCACAACATTTCATAAATACTATTTTCTTTACCTCTGGAACTTGCTCAAAAATCTGAAAACATCATGACAATAAAAAAGTAAATAACTAATACATAGTCAGATTTTGATAGGTAGAACAATGGCTATGAGAACGAAGAGGCTGTAGCTATGTATAATTCATGTCAGAGAGAGGATGCCTGTATCAAGCCCAGCTTGTTACTGAGCAGGATGGGTTGTGAATAATAAGCACTTGCAGTCTGTTCTCTCTCTTTGTCTCTCACTATCTATATATATATATATATATACATATATATATATATATATATATATATATACTAAGGGTTTACTATTACTTTCATGAAGTGCAGAGTACCAAGCGACACATGCACGAATCACTGTTTTCAAAACGGCAGTTACACAAACCAAAAATGATCAGTTTCTAATGCGTGTTACATTTGATCATTCCTGATTCCACATGCTAAGCGATCGCAGTTCAGTGGGGAACAGGGAATTAGCCCATTTCCTCACTGGAGTGCGGTAAAACAGCAGCATTAATGTACTGTTGACCATACCTCTCAAGTGTACCTCATTACGAGGAACGTACCTCATTTGGGGTCTTAAACAGTTCATGTTCCTCAGTTCCACATTGAAAGAGTCTGTCACACATTCAGCTTTAGGAATTTTTTTAAGTGAAATCCATGGTAAATAGAAATTAATCATATTAATTCATTAAAGGATCTTCTTTATAAGTAAAACCAGCATATTTTAACCATCCTATGACTTTCCTATTTGAAGTTGTTAGTAAGCCATTGGTATGTGTTCCACATTTTGCCCCTTTTGTTCCACATTATGAAAGCGAGTGTTCCTCATTTTGGAGATGGAAGGTTGAGAGCTATGCTGTTGACTACAGAGTGTAACAGTATGTTAATGTGTATAGCATGGGTGACTGACATCACCTCCTGCTATGTGAAATACATCGAACCACGGTTGTCAATGTATTCATTTTCACCTTGGTTTACTTTTTGCTATTTCAGATTCAGCATTTCGGGTCGACGTTCTAAACGGTTGACCAAAGCGAATTCGGGATGCCAATAGTAAACGTCTACTCAGTTGTGTACTTTGTTCATAGATTATATAAAAACATTGCTGCACATGGACAGCAGCTTCCATGCTGGAAGTGTAACTCATGTACGATTTTCTGCACATCCACAACCTAGTGATAACAAACTTTATTAGTCAGGACCAAAATAAAACAAACTTGTTTTTATTGCCTGATCTCTGTGTACTTTAGCAATTCTTTGAAAAAACAAAGTTGACAAAACTAGTTTGAACAGTAAAACTGGGTTCATCTATACCACTAAATTCAAGAAGTTCCCAACAGACAGAATTCTGTGTATCAAATAAAAAAACAAATACTGGAATAGCAGAAAGCAACTATAAATATTACGTACAATGTTACATTGAGAAATTAGATGTATATTTTAACCCAGAGCTACAGCAAGGGAATCTGCTGCCATGGGTGGCAAACCCTTTTGAGAGGAATACCCAAGACCATAGAAGAGAAACAAATTGTATTTTTTAATACCAGTTCTGATGATATACAGGACCCACTTGCCCCACATGATGTACTATAATTGACTTAGCTAGAGTGGGAAGCTGCATTCTAGCTATCCGAGGTGGCTGGGGAAGGGGGGGGTTGAAGGAGGGGATGGGGTGCTGTCTGTCTGAGTCATGGCTCCTCCTTGCTGGATCTCTTAGGTTGGGAATCCATATACCTGGCCCTAGGGTCTGCATACCCCTTCTTGCCTGTCTATCCCTTCTGTCTTTCTGCTTTGGGTTGTTAATTGGGAGGCAGCAAAAGACAAGGACTTGGTAGGATAGT